>NC_073304.1:220748499-220938522 GCF_027595985.1 Sorex araneus | reverse complement strand
GCCCTGGCTTACAACTCCTGGGTCTACGTGTCTACTCTCTTTTTTGGTATTCTGAGAGCATTGAGGTGTTTTTCCTGTGTTCTACCTTTCTCCTACTCTCTTTTTACAAGATTCTGTCCAAGATGTCTGTGTGACAATAGCCCAACAATTCCTACAACAGAACTCTCCTCGTGATAATCTCACATGTTCTTAATAGTACTGCTATAGAATCACTCTGTTTTAGCCAAGTATTTCATATTTAAATTTTCATTTAAGTTATAGATAATTCAGAAATATGCTGACATAGGGTGTAAGAATGTATTGCAAATCACAATGATGAAACTACACATATTTTTTAAAATTCTGGGCTAATGGAATTCAAGTAAAGTTCTTTATTTTCTTGTTCTATAATTCAAGTTTATTTTTATTTTTTAAATAATTTTTATTAAGCCAACTTTTAAAAGTTTTCTATAAAGGCCAGAAATTTAAAAATAATAATATTCTAGATTTTGCAGAGCATATTTTTATAATATTTTTTCTTTTACAGAAAAACACAAACATCAACTTTATAAACACAAGCATAGTTTGAGCTTGCTCTTCAAGCTGTGCTCTCCCGTGTGTCTCGCTTGCTAGGGTCTATGTTCCTTGGCTTATTCACTTGCACTCTGGAAAAGCCGGTGCTCTCTCTCCAACATCGCCCTCCTTTCTCTCCTCCCACATCTTCCTAAGCACGCTTCATTCAATCTGCTTCACTGTTGCACCTCTTGAAATTCTTTCCTGCAAGGGACAGGCGGTGGACCCAGGATGCCTGTGATGAGGTTGGGACTGCTTTCCCTTTCCTACTGGTGCAGGCTGGCAGATGTACTTTGGGGGAATACTAAAACTAAAGAAGACATTCCCTAGCCCCAAAGTAGCTCAAGAGCTTGAGTCACATCATTTGAAATGCAAATCCTGAGCTCTTGGAAGAGAAACTGAGGTACCACCAGGATGCAAAAATCCAAGGCCCCACCCAGAAAAGGCTGGTCCCCTCAGAAAAGAAATTACACAAGAATCCATGAGATTATAAAGAGAACATCAACAGTGCAAGACATTCCTGTGACAACACCCAGACTAATTTTTAGTATGCAAAACTCCAGGAAAGGACAACCTTTTTGGAAGGATTGAATAAAAACACCTTCTGAAAGTCCTCAGGGCTTGCTCTTCAGGGCCTGACTATCTCACTTGCTTCTTTCTGCTTCTTTGCTTGTTTATTTCCACTCTGTCTCACCTGTGTTCTCTCTTGGACACATACTTCTTACTTCCTCTCCCTCACAACTTTCTAAATAAGTTTTAATAAAATCTATCTTGCTTCATGCACAAAATTTTTAAAAATAAATAAATAAATAATGAAGCCAGAGTGATAGTACAGCGGGTGGGGTGTTTGCCTGGCATGCAGCTGACCCGGGTTTGATCCCCAGTATCTCATATGGTCCCCCCAGCACTGCCAGGAGTAATTCCTGAGTTTAGAGCCAGGAGTAACCCCTGGGCATCCCTGAGTGTGATCCAAAAGTAATACATACACACATACATACATACATGAAAATTAAAAAATAAAAAATAAAAACAGGAACATATTTGCATAGCTCTTTGTTTTTATTTAGTAGTGCTCAGAGGATGCTTCAGGAACATTACTGGGGGGTCAGGGAATGGGGAGCCCAGAACCTCGTTCTGCTGGGAAACCAACCTGGGCCTCCTGTTGCTAAGCATCACACTCAACATTTGTGCAATCTCCCCAGCTGACAAAAACAATTCTTAAGTTAATGGGCTATGTAAAACTGGACCATGCATTGGTTTTGATCCATGGGGACATAAAGGAACTCTATATGAACATAGAGGAGATGGTATATTAGCACTCTAAGTTAAGTTTACATGGGTGATGCAAATATAAGTACTTTTCATTTATTATTAAAGTTTAAAGAAAAACTTTTGTGAAGCAAGACGGTTTATATTGAAAGAGACTTTCTTAGAAAGATGTGGGGGGGTTGCAAAGAGAAAGAATTTGTTCGAAAGATAACCCGGGTTTCTCCAGACCAAAAAAAGCAAACAAAGACACATGGGGACAAGTAAGCAAAGTACACGATCCAGGGAGAACATGGGCTTGAAGAGTAAGCCTAAAGTTTTTTTATATATGCACATGTAGATATTTATATACATAAATGCAAATATAATTTAGTGCCAGAAATAACATGAGAGGTTTTTAATGCTATAATCACAAAACTACAGAATTGTATTACTGGAAGAAATGATAAAGATTAACATGCACACCCTTTGTTTTATAAACAACAGAGCTAAAATCTCATAAATGAATGATTAACTAACTTACAAGTACTTGAGGGATAGCAGGCCTTCAAATGAATCCTTATGTAATTCAGTCAAAGAAATGTCACTGAGGATTCTGAGAAATGGAAAAATTATTTCTGGACCAAAATGCAAAATAACTATGACTATTTACTACATAGGACTAATTCTTACACATAATAATGGTGCTTTCTAAAGACCCCAATTCTTATTTAACTTAGGGATAGTGATCTCTGTTTATACTCTTTGTTTTGTCCTCACTTATATCCATCATATACTTATATCCATCACACAAGCACAGCTATTGACTCTTCACACCAAGTAACTTATTCAAAGCATATTCTCTAGGTCACAAATCTGTCAGATCCAAATTCTGGGTGACACAGGAACCACAGGATTGCCACTCCCTCCTCTCTTCCCAAACATTACTCTGGATACCCCATGAAGAATGAAATTAAATCTGTAAAGGAAGCCCTTTAAAACTTAACACCATTAACTTTTTTTGTTCTGGGAAGTAAAATGTGCACAAAGTGCACATGACAAATATTCAAGAATGATTGAGGCCAGTGATCATGCTGGACAAGAATTGAGTGTTCAAGGTAGATAAGGGGATATTCTTGATAACCTTTCAGTATCAATATTGCAACCCCAATACCCAAAAGGAGAAAGACAGAGACAGAGACAGAGACAAAGACAGAGAGAAGAAGAGTGCCTGTCTAAAGCAGGCACGGTGTGGGGGGTTGGGGGTGATGGGAGGAACCTAGGGATACTGGTGCTGGGAAATGTACACTGGTGGAGGGATGGGTGTTGAAACAGTGTACGATTGAAACCTAACCATGAACAACCATGAAACACTACCATGGACAATACTGTAAAACCGTAAAGCAAAATAGCTAAAATAAAAAGATATTTTTTAAAATGAATTAATTATAGCCTTTTCTGCTCTTGCCAGTATCAAATTCCTATGACTATCATGCTTTCATTAATTTAAACATCATTTATTACTCATATTCAAGTTTAATGACATACAAAACTCATAAAACATTAGTCTACTACTTCGATGTCAATATTTTTTATACATCACTTGCGTCTCAATTGACACAATTAAAAAAGCAATAAACATCAGAAAAATGGGCAAAGGACCATCCATTCAAAAAATGCAAAGGTTCAGTGAACGTGTAAAAGTATTTAAATTCAAAAATAACCAGAAAAATTAAAATACAGATGGGATCCCTTTTATTCATTCATCAGACCAGCCCCCGAATGAAGAATGCTCAGAGGTGGATGGGCATGGAGAATCAATGCTTTCATGAACTGTTAAATTAGCACAACTATTTTGAGGTCAATTAAATTTTTATAACTACATATCCTTCAGCCCAGCAAATCTATATCTATTTATCTATTTAACAGACCTATTTGCCCATATTCACAAGGCCATGAGCTGCAGTAATTCATGTGAAAAAAAAAATCAAGGGGGCTGGAGCGATAGCACAGTGGGTAGGGCATTTGCCTTGCACGTGGCCAACCCAGGTTCAATTCCCGCATCCCATATGGTCCCGAGCACCACCAGGAGTAATTCCTGTGTGTAGAGCCAGGAGTAATCCCTGCGCATTGCCGGGTGTGACCCAAGAAACAAAAAAATAAAAATTAAAAAAAATCAAAACATCTTTCAATACAATTACTATTAAACAGGAGTTCAAATGGATGGGGTAAACCTTTATGTACCATAAAGGAAAGAAGTCTAAAGCAAAATAAAGTGAAAGTAAAAAGGGGCAGATATTATATTTACAGGGAAAAAAACAAATCAGAAGATTAAATTTTGCACTATGAATCATTTTTTAAATTTTAATTAAGAATGTAGTCATGGGGCTGGAGTGATAGAACAGCAGGTAGGGCGTTTGCCTTGCACGCAGCCAATCCAGTTTCGAATCCTAGCATCCCATATGCTCCCCCGAGCACCCCCAAGGGTAATTCCTGAGTGCAGAGCCAGGACTAACCCCTGTGCATTGCCAAGTGTGACCCAAAAAGCAAAAAATAAAAAAGAATGTGAACACATATCATGTTTGTTCATCTGTGTGGGCTGTCTCTAAAACATGTACTTCTCTTTTTCTCCTCTCACATCTTTCTAAAGTAAGTTTCAATAAAAACCAGCTGCATACCCCCAGAATGACTGACGAAGAGGATGGAGCTGCTTGGGACACCGGCAGCCCACCAGCAACCTGCAGTATGTGACTTGAGAGATTCCGCCAGGTCCCCCGTGCGGAAATCTCTCTCTCTCTCTCCTTCAACTTTTTCCCTGGACTTTAGACAGAAACCCAAAACCGCGCGGCCGCTGCTGCGGCCGCGCGACCTAATGTCATCTTAGTATCAACAGTATGTAATGGTTCCTTCTTAATGGGTCGGACTTTTGTGGGTGATCCTAACAAGAATAGTAAGTATTTTGTTGAAATATTGAAGGCAATCAAAATGGTAGCCATCTCTCTAGACTGAACTAAGCTATATCCCCACGCTGGCTGAGAAGAAATATCCTTCTTTCTCGGGAAGAAACGTGGCGTGGTGTCAAACATAGTGTGATGTCCATTAAGCAAACAGACCTGGTGGCGTGGGAATGGGAAATAAGGGGAAAAATTAGGTACATGGACCAGCGGGACGCTGGTGGTATCTCGAGCCGGAGCCGATATCAGCGCAAGAGCTTTGGTTCCAGAAACTGCTTCCAGACACTCTACTAGACTATCAACTAAGCCAGAGCCCCACGCCGGCTGATGACGGGAAATAACCATCCTCTTCGGTTTTTTTTCCCTTTGTCAGACAGCGTGGTGATTACTAAACAGGCGTGAACTCGGTGGCGCGGGGCAAGGGGGAAAAAGAAAAGTTATCTAACAAACAGCAGGACTTAATATCTCTATATGCTTAGTAATGGAGAATTATCAAATGCCTCATTGGCAATAGGACTGTCTTTTTCTTTTTGGGGGGAAACCCCAGCAACGGTAGTGAGTTGTGTGTTGAAACATGGAATGTAATCGAGATAAGCGCAAATGAAGTGAAACTTATCACGTATAAGGGTGGGGACTAGGGAGGTGGGAGGGGGCGGCAGATATACTGGGGGGGTTGGGGATGGAAGATGGGCACTGGTGAAGGGAGGGGTGTTTGAATATTGTATAACTGACATAATCCTGAGAACTTTGTAACCCTCCACTTGGTGATTCAATAAAAAAAAAAACAAAACCAGCTGCATCACCAAAATATATACATATATGTATACGTGTGTATAAAATTAACTCTATTAGTTACAGAATGGAAAACAAAGAGACATTTTAAATAAGAGCTTGGTAAACTAAAAATTTTTTATTTATTCATTTATTTTTGCTTTTTGGGTCACACCCGGCAATGCACAGGGGTTACTCCTGGATCTGCAATCAAGAATTACCCTTGGCAGTGCTCAGGGGACCATATGGAATGCTGGGATTCAAACCCGGGTTGGTCGCATGCAAGGCAAACGCCCTACCCGCTGTGCTATCGCTCCAGCCCAGTAAACTAAAAATTTTTAAAGAAGTAAACTATTATAACTAATGGAGGTTGTTTTGGGACGTGAGGGGGAAATTCCTTTTATCAGAGGTATTGATCTTAAAATTGTATACTAAGGAGGATTTTATGGTGCAATTACTTTTTGATATTCATATTTGGAGAGAATATACTCACAGTTTCTCAACCCAAGGGTATGCCTTCCATGTATTTCCATCAATGGAAGAAATAGAGTTTCCTTGGAAATTTCTATGAAGAAACACAGTTCACAGACTTGAATAGGTAGGAAAAGAATGAACAGAATAAGTAAAAGAGGGGCTGAAGCGAGAGCACAGCAGAGAGGGCGTTTGCCTTGCACACAGCTGATCTGGGTTCGATTTCCAGCTTCACATATGGACCTCCGAGCACTGCCAGGAGTAATTCCTGAGTGCAAAGCCAGGAATAACCCCTGAGCATTGCAGGGTGTGACCCCAAAAGCAAAACAAAACAAAACAGAATAAGTAAAAGAATAAAGAAAACACAGAAGACACCAGCTTATTTCCACAGCTATCAGATTCCCATTTTGCCCCACTAGAGACATAATGTGGGGTGACTAGTCAAACAATGAAATATCTCACAACCTAAACTTCCTAATTCCTTGAGTAGCTAAAATAAATGCCAATTAATTAGCATGTAAGTCATTTTTACAAACTCACACCTATTGTAACTCCTACTGCAAATCAATGGAGAAAATTTTAATTTCAAAAGTATAATATACAGGGAAATGAACAAAATTATCAGCAAATAAATATTTAAAAAACATTGCCAGAGAACACCAAAGTTTTAGATCTATAATCTCTATTCAAAGTTCGAGATAGTAGAAATTTCTAGACAGACTAGGGAAATTAGAAAATGAAGGGGACTAGTGAGGAGAGATATATTCAATGTACTTCACTAGGAAAAGAACAAATCACAAAAAATTATCTTTAGTGGGGAAAAAATACACAGGAAAGAAAGTAGAAGAAAACCCAAGATGGTAACAGGAGTTACTGTGCGGTAGTCATACAGCTGGGAGAGTGGGAAAGTGGGATTTTCACACATTATCCTGTTTACTTTACTGACCTATTGTACCAAAGTTTATGAACTTACACATGTATAGATGCATGAAATTGGTAGGGGTGCGGGGGATGGTGCTGAGGACTTACCCCTGGTACTTAACTTCATAAGTATCAAAATGAACAAGTATCACAGCAATACTAGGAAGTGATAATTTACCATACTCCCCACCTAAAGAAAAGGGAACTGAGTCACAGAGCTAAATGACTTGTCCAAGGTAACAAAGCTAACAAATGACAAACTCAGGCAGTCTGGCTCCAGAAATCATGTCCATAAGCACAGGGTGTGGCACTAGCAAAAAAAGATAAGGAAGACATACTATTTTTCTAAAAAAAAAAAAGCTAGGGCAAAAAAGAAAACAAAGGTTAGGGAATTAAATGAAGGAATGAGGGGATGAGGGTGAGACAAAAATAGGGAAGGAAAGAGAGTATGGACAATTATAAGAAAAAGACTGGAGAAGAAGAAACAACAGATAAGAAGAATGAGGATATCTTTTTTTTTTTTTTTTTTGCTTTTTGGGTCACACCCAGCGATGCTCAGGGGTTACTCCTGGCTTTGCACTCAAGAATTGCTCCTGGCAGTGCTTGGGGGACCATATGGGATGCTGGGGATCGAATCTGGGTCGGCTGAGTGCAAGGCAAATGCCCTACCCGCTGTGCTATCACTCCAGCCCCAAAGAATGAGGATATCCTTTGACCAACAAAATATGAAAAAAGAGAGAGAATCATTTAACGTGGACCTGGGGGATGAGGCAGATACAGGAAGACATTGAAGCAAAGGCTTGCTACGTCAATAGGCAGAATGCAGAGATGAGAGGAAAGGTGATTCTTACAGTATAGTGAAGGTCCTGTTGATGTTGGGCCCTGGCACAGGCACTCTACGGAGTCTCTTCTCTGGACTGAGACCGGTGCAGGAGAGGGTATCCTCTGTGCAGGTACAGAGCTCACATATGTTGAAGGTCATGTGTTCATTCTGTTGCAGTTGCTCAGGGAAATCTACATGTGCCTTTTCTGAAGTAGATCGTCCAGAAGGTAAGGCTGAAGAGTGAGTCAGGGAAGCTGTCCTTGATGTTTCTGGTTGTGGCGTTTCGTCCAAAGTTACAGATGTGTGTTCACTCAGATCTGTGTGTTGATGCTGACGCTGTTCTGACAGCAATCCCTCTGTGGGGGTTGTCAGAGTGGTACTTGTTGAAACTGTTACCTCAGCTTTCTTTGGGGCCTTTGAAGACGGAACCGGAGTCTCTTGCATGGTTGGAGCTGTAACTGAACTGCCTTCAGTGACAGGAACGTCCTTGTTTATAGGTGGATATGTGACTTCACTCAGGTTTGAATGAGGACTCAGAGATGGTGTGATAGGTGTCACATTTGAGTGTTCTGTGGCACTGGTCCATGTGAGGGTTGTCGAGGGTTTAGTCATCACAGTGTGTTCTGAAGTTACAGTTATATATTGGTGTGTAGAAGGTTGATTTTGATTAGAAGTGTGACCTGTGGTCTTCTGTGTGGTTGGAGAAGGTACTGTCTTCAAAACCCCCAGACTGGGTAGAGCTGAAATCTTAGTGGCGATTGAATGAGTCCGCACATTCCCTGTTGGTTTTGTCACAGTGTGCTCTGTGGGAGCGCTAGTCTTCTTCAGGGTCGTAGAAGCTTTGCTCTCCCTACTTGGTTCTGCCATGAGAGTCGTGACCCGGACTGATGATGGATGCCGAGTTGATGCTGCAACTGGTCCTTCCAAATGCTCTGAAGCCTGAGCCAAAACGATATCTGTTGGTAACTCTGAAAGCTGAGTGAGGGTCTCCTGCACAGGTGAAGAAATTTCCATTTCCTCAGCAGGTTCCTTGTCTGGCGAAAGCTGAGTTAGAGTCTGACCCAAGTGTAGAGCTACCATCTCACTCTGGAACTTCTGTGTTTCTGATATGGTTGATGATACAATCTGCCAGCCAGATAATTCCATGTTCTCAGAGAGGCCTAGAAATGAAGCCTGGACCTCCTGGGATGGAGGTTGAGCCTGGGCCTCCTGCTGAACTGAAGGTTTGACCTCATTTATGACCTCTGTAGTTTCAGAAATAGTCACACCCTTAGGATTAGAAGTGACACTGGGCAAGTTGATGTGTGGAGCTTTACTGTGACTTGGAGTTGGAATATTTTCTTCAGAATGCGGGAAAGGGTGAGTGACGGATTCCTCAGATGGCTCAGGAGATTGAGCCTGCATCTCCTGCTGGACTGAAGGTTCATCCTCATTACTGATCTCTGTAGATATGGAAAACGTCACACCAATAGGTTTAGCACTGACATATGTCAAATTTAAGCTTGGGGATTCATTGTGACGTGGAGATGTAATAAACTCTTCGGGATGCAGAGGTGGGTTAGTGACAGATTCCTCAGATGGCTCAGACGGCTGATCCAGGGCCTCCTGTGGCACTGGAGAAGATTCAACCTCATCACCAACCTCTGAAAAAATGGAAAATGTCACACTCAAATGCTGAGCAGTGACATGGGGCAAGTTTAAGTGTGAAGTTCCATTCTGACTTGGAGTTGGAAGATTTTCCGCAGGATGAAGAAATGGTTGAGCTTCCAACTCCATAGAAGATTCAGGAGGCTGAGCTAGGGATTCCTGCTGGATTAAAGATTCAGTCACCTCAAGGATCTCTGGAGTTTGAGCCACTGCCTCCTGCTGTATGGCAGAGTCACCCTTAGGGCTCTCTAGAGGCTGAGACTGGGCCACCTCTTGAGCTAGAGAGTGTTCATTCTCTTCATGGTTCTCTCCTGTGTGACTTAGACTTAGGGTTTCTGGCTGGGTTGAAATTTCATCCTGCTTGTTGACTCTTGGAGTTCCGGTAATCTGCAGATAGGCAGGTTTGATGATGACAGTAGATATATTTGAAAGATGGGCTTCTTTCTGGACTGGAGACAGTTCATTTGGGTGATGATGCAGTAAAGACTGAGCTTTCAGACCTGACTCTGAAGACTGAACTTCCATCTCCTGAGGTACTGAAGACCCCCTTTCTTCAGGAGCCAATGTAGGCTGAACTAGGATTTCTGGCAGGACTGAAGCAGTATCACCCTCTTCAGGGGTACTGGATAGCAAATCTGAGTCTGGAACTAAAGGTTTCGATTCCTCGGGAAATCCTGGAAGTGCAGCTGGGGTCTGTTGTGTGCTTGCTGAAACTTCAGCTTCCAGGGCCTTAAAGGGAAGCTGTTCTAGCTCTTCAGAGGGTTCTGGATGCTGGGACTGGGGTGAAAAGGATTCAGTCTTGTGAGGGATCTGTGGATGTTGCTCTGAATCTCCCAGTACATCCAAGGGTTCATTCCCCTCGGGATAAAAGATATCCATACCGGAATCTAAGTCCTCATCCTGCATCTGTTGTGGTCGATGATGAGGTCTCTTAGATTTTCTGGGAGTTCCAACTGTTAAGTTAAAAGAAATTATATTGGGTTAAAGCCCACACTTGACCTTTGTAACCTCGCTTTGTTCTGCTTCTGTAACCATGCTTATGACCCTGAACTGTATATAATAATGTAGTATGCCTGGGTCCTGTCACATACATCCTGACATCTGCCTGTCGGTTGGGCTGGAATTCACATACGTGCCTAAAAGATAGGGACCCACTCACAGAAGGAGTTGCTGAGAACAAGGAGCCCAGATAGTGACTTCGGTCCCACGGCCCAGCAGATAGTGAATCCGGCCCAGTAGATAGTGACTCTGGTCCCACGGCCCAGTAGATAGTGACTCCGGCCCCTGACACAGAGCCCAGATAGTGACTCCGGTCCCAGGGCTCTACAGATAGTAACTCCTGACGAAGGGCAAGAACAATGAAAGAATGTCTCCAGACACACAAATTCCGAGATAGTGGTTCCGGACGAGGCTACGTGACTAACGTGACTGGCCCAGAGGACTTAAGCCCTATAAAAAGGCTGCCCTAACTAGCACAAACCGCTGCATCCACTTGAGGTGCAGCCCCAGCATGTTGGTTTGAATAAACCTTTTCCTTGCAAGTCTGGCCCGTCTCTGCTTCTTGCGGCTCTGGACCCAACACAACAATTTCAGCAGCATGGTGATGGCCAACTAGACCCTCCCTCCTGTTTTTAGGAGAAATAATGAAGTTTAGTAGTTTTGGAACCTGTCCACCTAGAGGTGGAGCAGGCATTTCAGATGTCTGATCTTCAGGTTGACCTAGACCTATACTTGTACTTGCCCCTCTGGAGACAAAGCTAGAAGTGGACTCTGATCCTGAGTCCATCATATCATTGGATCAACTGGGAGCCTCTGATGTGTTGCTGGCTTGTCATTCAAACCCTGGTGTGGAAGGGCAAATCGATGGGATGCAGAGGGCAACCCTTTACCTGAGTATTCATGCAGGATGGGGATGAAACCTTTAAACTTCTGCGGCGGTAACAACATCCGGCCAACAGTCGGGGTGAAACGTTGAAAAAACCCGGACTTGACCCGTGGTTGAAGGGCATGAAGCGATTCAGGTGCAGGAGCACGGGAAGGTGAAATCCAGGGCTTGGGGGTGGAGGGGTCGGGGATCAGCGGGACTGAGTGCAGGACCTGCTTCATGATCGGAGCTCCCTGCACAAGCAGCCACATTGGTGGCCACAAGAGTAGACACAGGACATATAGCCGTTGCCAGGACATGACACTCGGATTAACTCGAGAGCCATGGTCCGAGCCACTAGGGCGCAGGCGTCCGGACCCGAGGCCAGCCATTGTGGCAGCCAGGCGATCCGTGGCACCCTTAGGCACTGAGGACCTTAGCAACGGCACACCCTTAGCAACCCCGCGCCCCTCCCCCACAGCCCCTTTATGCTGCCTTTATTGGGGAACCAGCAGGACCCAGAAAGGCACTTGAAAGGCACCAAAGACGTCCAATCACGTCCTCTTCCCACCTTCTCCGCCCACCCCCAGCCTCCCCTGCCAGCCAAACAGAACTGGGACTGCCAACGACTCTGGGCCTAGCCCTGTGGTGGGGATGGGGAGGGGAAGGAACAGTGTGTCCCCCATTGGGCACACTGGCGAATTCAACAGTACTAGTCCAGTTGTGGTGGTCTTGGTGCGTCCTCCTCACTACTGAAATCCGAGATACACTCTTCCTCCCCTGGGCCATCCTGCTTCCAAGAAAGCTAGCTGACCTGCAAAAGGAGCACTACTTAGGATGGATGGGGGTTCCCAAATGTTCTCATTTCCTTTAAACTCTCAGTATCTCTGATTAATACTCTCCTAGAGAGGGGATAGCATGGAACCACTGACCCAAAATTTTCTGAAGGAGGGCTCTGGGGCCATAAACAGTTTATTCTGGGAGACCGACCTTAAACTGAATGAACAGTCATATACACTCCTTTACACTGGCCTGGGGCAAATCCCCCTTTCTTGCATGGAGCTCAACATTAATTCATAGAGAAAAAGTAGCAAGCCCCTTTCTAGAGGGCTGCCTGCCTTTCTAGCACTCTTGGAGAGACCACTGAAGAGCTTAATGTCAGAATGTAACGGCTCTCTTGCAATACTGTGACTAGCACCCATTTAACTTTCTTCACAGTCTTTCTTCTCATGGATTTCAGTTCTTAGTATCTCACACTTCTAGAATATACATTCCATGAGAAGGGGCTTCCTCCCGGTGTCTAGTTGAGTAGAGAGCTTTGAATGGAGTTGGTTCCAAGAGAGTCCTCATTTAGGGGTGGATGTTAGTTTTCTGAATTCTTTGGCATTAGTACTAAATGTCTTCTCACGTTTCATAGTAAGGTGGACGTTTTTGTTTGTTTGGGGACCACACCTGGAGGTGTTTGAGGTTGCTCCTGGCAGTGCTCCGGAGGCCATGCAGTGGCAGGTATCAAACCCAGGTCTCCCTCACGCACAGTCCATGCTCCAGCCTGAATAACTATGTCTCAGCCTCCTGAGCTAGTCTTGTTAAGATCCAAGTACAGGTGTTTGAAGTTTTCTTGATGTGTTTGTTTTAAACTATTTGAAAAATTATTTTGCACAACTAGATCAAGAGTTCAAAAGACTGAGCACACGCTTTGCAGGAGAAAGGTTTGAATTTGCTTCCTACCATCACCTGGTCCTCTGAGTACTTTGACAAGTGATTATAACAAAGAGCCAGGCCGGGTAATTTCTGATCAGTGCCAAGTGTGAGCCACGCTACCTACTCCACAAATAAAAATTATTTTACAAACAAAATAATATTTTTAAAAAGAGGAACACAACACCTTTTCTCTCCCTTTCTTTTCCTAAATTTGAAAATACATTTTCTGATTTTGAGCCACATTAATTACATATGTCCAACTCCAAATTTAATCCCAATGGTATGAAACACATTTTTCAGCCCACTCCCACCCCTCTGCACCCAGCCCCTCCTTCCGCCATCACTAGAACACACACAGTTAAATAGTGCATTTATATTTTCTCCTGGAAATTAGCAAATTAATTCCTAATTTGGAATACGGTGCACTTGTTTAAGAGAATCGTTCTTTCATAAAATGTTTCATACAAGATATATATGAGATGCTGAGCTCTAGGTATTGTATCTTACTTGAAAAAAATGTAACTTTTCAAATGCTGCAACATAATCACAATTAAGGCCAAAATCCCTAGATCCTGTTTAAGGGGATTTCAAAAAGGTATTTCTCTGACAGAACTCAGAGGGCACTTAAAACTCTCCAAATTTCAAATAAGAGTTTAGAACCAAGGGCCAGGACTTCAGGAAAACTTCAGAAATTCCCTCAAATAAAGTTTTAGAGTTCATATTTTTCTGGGGATGGTAGAATTGACTGCATATGCTAAAAACTTCCAAGGTCGGCTCATTATTTTGAATTACAGCCATCCTCTGTATGTCATCCTTGTGTTTTTCTCTTCACAGACTTGAATTAAATCATGTAGTTCTGGCATCAGTCAGCTCCTCAAAAGGCCTATATTCCACAGGTATTTTACCACTTTCTGAAATAAAGTTAACAAGGATAAATTCAAAATTACTGTCTAAATTGGGTAGGGCATTTGCCTTGCACGAGGCCAACCCGGGTTCGATCCCCAGCATCCCATATGGTCCCCTGAACACCGCCAGGAGTAATTCCTGAGTGCAGAGCCAGGAGTAACCCCTGTGCATCGCCAGGTGTGACCCAAAAAGCAAAAAAAGAAAAATTACTGTCTAAAATGTTATTTCTATAAAGGCAGTATACAATGATGCTGGTGTGTACTCCCGTTATACATCCAATAATTGTATTTTTAAAGCATAAAATAAGAGCATTTTCCTTTTCAATGCAGACATTAAGTTTGGTTCTTTTTGTTTCTCTGATTTGAAGTCAGACTCGATGGTGCTCAGGGATTATACCCACTTCGTACTTGGGAGTCACTCCTAGCAATACCATGCTGAGCTGGAACTGAAACTATGCTTCCTGCATGCCAAGAATGTGCCCAGTCTGCTGAGCTATCTGTCCAACCTACTGCTTCTTTTATTTCTTTATATTTTGGGTGTGGGGATCATATCTTCTGGTACTCAGGGGCTATTGCAGGCCATTTATGGATTTGATTCCATTTTTCTCCCGCAGAACAGGAGACCCAGAACTCTGCATTTCCAGAGACCAACTCCGGTCCTGCTTTAAAGTAGTTTATAAGGTTAACCCGTGGTTCCCAGATGAAGGAACTCTAGAAACCAAGACTTGGAAAAAAGTTAAGAATAATGCCTACAAGGCATCTAAGGAAGGGACTAAGATCCCCGTGGGATTCTGGATTACATGGGAGATTGTTAATTCTATTCTCCTGTTTTTGAAAAGTACAATTGATGTGGAGGAGAATATTATAAATAATACGACCTCAGCTCCTTCCACACCTAAGTCTCGAAAGGGTTTTCATAGTAAAAATATTTCTGAGGCTGGTGAATATAGTTCTACTTCCAGTGCATCAGATGAAAGTGATGCGGGTTATGAGTCTGCTACCACTTACTCAGATTCTGAGTCCGAGAGGGACTCCAGACCACTTGGGACATGCTCCCAATCGCCCAGTCCAGGCAGAGAAGCAGCAGCATCCATCTTATCGCAGGTTAAGGATGGATTCTCTCAGTCATTTCAAAAAGGCCTGTGTCTCATATGGGCCTACATCTTCATACTGTAGGGAGTATCTTACAGACTGGAGCAAAAAGACCTACTGAGTATCTCAAGATTTTCATGTGGTTGCTAAGACTTGCTTAACCCCTTCTCAGTACTTGGAGTGGAGAATGTGGCTCAGTGATGAGGCCAAGGCAAAGCTTCAAGGCCTAGGCCATGCTGGACAAAACTTTTCAGGAATTAAGTTGATTGATGAGATGTTAATTGGTAAAGGGAAATGGCGTGACCCAGAATGGCAAGTCACCTTGCCGTGTGCTGTTTTTGCTCATATCCATGATGCAGCCCTGCGTGCATGGGAGAAGGCTGATGCAGATACCGATTTTTTTTTTTTTTGCTTTTTGGGTCACATCCAGCAATGCTCAGGGGTCACTCCTGGCTCTGCACTCAGGAATTACCCCTGGCCGTGCTCAGGGGACCATATGCGATGCTGGGAATCGAACCTGGGTCAGCCGCATGCAAGGCAAACGCCCTGCCCACTGTGCTATCACTCCAGCCCCAGATGCAGAATTTAAGGGAAGTTTTACAAAGATTTTCCAGAGAGCCTCAGAACCTTATGCAGATTTCATAGGAAGGTTGATGAAAGCCATTGAAATGCAGGTTAAGGACAAGGAAACTCAGGAGCTGTTACTAAACTATAGGACTTTGTTGTTGTTTTTTTTTTTTTTTTGGTTTTTGGGTCACACCCGGCGATGCACAGGGGTTACTCCTGGCTCATGCACTCAGGAATTACTCCTGGCGGTGCTCGGGGGACCATATGGGATGCTGGGATTCGAACCCGGGTCGGCCACGTGCAAGGCAAACGCCCTACCCACTGTGCTATTGCTCCAGCCCCTAAACTATAGGCCTTTGAAAATGCCAGTGAGGATCACCAGGCTGTTCTGCGCCCTATTAAGGAGAAGGAAGACATAATGGGATACTTGAAAGCATGCTGGAATGTTGGTTCTGTTAAACATATGGTGCAGGTCTATGCCTTACAGAGACAAGCTCAGAAAAAAAATGTTTTAATTGTGGAAAACCAGGCCACTTTTGTAAAGATTGCAGAACGCCCCCCATCCGTGCTACTGTGAGAGCACGTCCTGGGCCCTGTCCCCGGTGTAAGAGGGGAAATCATTGGGCCAGAGATTGTCGCTTTAATTTTGATGCAGTGGGTGACCCCAACTCGGGACACCTGCAAGGGGGCCAGAGTCAGGCCCCACAAAATCTGGGAATGTTCTCAGTTTCAGCCCCTCTTCCCAGTGTGGAGTTTCAGAGCTCCAATCAGTATAATTGCTGCAGCCAGTGACGGCAGGAAGCGCAGCGTTGGATATTTCCTGCCCCAGTACAGTTACTACAACCCCTTTTCAATAAGCCCACCACCTCTGCATTTTCAGTGGACATATGGAATGTTAAATCAAATACAAAAAGGAGGTATTTTCTCAACTGAATGTAGCAGGAAAACTTCTCATTCAAGGAAAAGGCTATGCTTTTGTTTCAACAGATGATAACCCCACTGAGAAACTTTGGATCCCATTATGTTTCATCAGAAGTAGAATTCATCCACCTGATTTGGATCTCAGACCTCCAGAGACTCACAACCCTTCAAATTCCAGCTCCAAGCTGGAAATCACAAGGAAAGAAGATGAGCCAGCGTCAGAGGACCTGAAGAAAAGGCCTCTTACTCCTTTAAAATAACATGAGATCACATTAAGAGCATCTCTTATACCCTCTTTTACAGGTTATGGATTGGACAATGCCACACCAAGTATCCTGAATTAACAGTATTTTACTTTTACTCTTTCCTTGGAATTCACAGTTTCCTGAAGGAGAAAGGAATGGCTTTTAACAGGAACACCTTTTCATTTCTCTCTAGGATATCCATTTGTATTGGAGCTTCCCTCTGACTCTTTCTATTCACAGGCATGGAGACCAAACCTCAACTGTCAAAGCCTCTGATAACTTTAAAAAAGTGTTTTTTCTCAGACATAAGCTAGGTTGCACCTCTAGGACTACCGAGGAACCTGACCAAAGAATGGCTGCATTCCCCTGCTGAAGTTCTCCTGCCAGGAGTTGTGATGCTCCTGTTCCAGTGCTCCCTGACTGATTCCTGAAATTTATCAGACTCCTAATAGCTGCTCCCCTGAGACTCATTGCTGCAACTACTACTGATGCTGTTATAGGAACAACTCTTCAATTTTGATCCAGACACTTCATTTCTTCAAAATGGGACTAAATGACTTATCATTGGTGACTCTTATCAGCACTGGAAAGTGCAGGACAATTGGACGCTTTACTACAAGCACTGGTCTGGGCCCAGGGTTGGACTGAAATCGTAGTACAACTAATAAGATTGTACTGTGATTTGGAATTATGTTGTGATTTGGAATTGTTCCTTATTCAAATTTTTGTGTTTTTGTAAAAGAAAAAGGGGGATATGTAGGATAACATAGTCTCAGGTAGTTTAGGTTTATTAGGTTACTCTCATCACAGTGCTCCCATTCCTCTGTGTTTATTTATAACTTCTTTCTTTGTGTTCTGTTGACTTGTAAATATTGTTTTTCTCTTCTTGAGTCCTTTGCATAATTTATTCAGAGCCATGTCCTTTTGCATGGACACAGGAAGACTTAGCAAATGCTATGCTTTTGTAACCTGGGAGTCATTTGACTCTACATATTTTCCTCCTGGGCATCTGTTCTCTGACCTAAGCCTCAGCTGCCCTTACTTCCTAGCACCCCCAAAAGCAAGGTCCCTACGAGGGACGGGATGGACCCAGGGCAAGCAGTGAGTTGTGTGCTACCCTGGTATCGGGATGGGCCTGGCTAAAGTGCCTAATGCTTAACTATAAGTGAAGAGCTTGGTCATGGACAAATGCTGTTATGATCCGAACAGTGATAACTAGATTTGGACCCTGCTAGGGTTAGGAGTGATTAATCTAACCTGAGTGCTGTAGTCTGAGTCTGTGGCAAGATGTTGCCAGGAGAGCTGCCTTGCAAGCCTCAGTGTATCTCTTGCTATGTCCATACAAAAATAACTAGTATTAAGACGTGAATAAGTTCTTGGAGGAAGGAAAGGAGAAAAACACCTTAAGAGGTATTTTGCCTGCTGACAGTGGGGAAGGGCTTTGGAATGCCCTTAGGTATTGGCTTTGAACCTGAGAGCCCTCAGGAAGGGCTTTCTTATGTTGACTTTGCTACCTGGCTGTGTGTAGCCTAGGGGCAAGGGGAGAGAGAAAAAGAAGAGATGAGAGGCTGCAGTAGATCCAGAGAGAGGACAGAGCTAGGAGTGCGGGAGATGAGAAAGATGGAAGATTGAATAAACGGTAACTGATCGGCAACCAGCTTGGTCCTCCTTCTTCCTTCGCCTGTCCTTGGCCAACAGCCGTCCCGATCCAGCCCATACACAGCGGTTCCAGAGCACCAAATGCGGGCGGTGAGACAGAGCCTCCCTGAGAGCCCGTGAGTGCACATGCCCTTCAGCTTGCTCAGTTTTTTACACTTGAAAAAAGGATAATATAATCAGGGGTCAGAGCAATAGTACAGCAGGGAGAGTTAATTTATTTGCCTTGCATGCAGCTGATCAGATTCAATCCCTAGCATCCCATATGGTCTCCTGAGGACCACCAGGAGTAATTCCTGAGTGCAGAGCTAGAAGAAACCCCTGAGCATTGCCAGGTTTGGCCCCTCCCAAAAAACATAAAGGATAATATAACCAACGTTCTTCTTTTCTAAGACAAAAACTGATTGCATTAGTCAAGTGGGACTTCTCTACAATGCTAATAATTGTTTTATAGAGAAGAATTATAAAAATAATTAATTCCCTTCAGTCTAAAGTTGCTTTACAAATGGAAAATCTTTAATCGTGGTCTTAATTTTATTCTTGTTTTTTCTGTTCTGGAAACCTAGAAGTCTAGTGTATAAAAAGAAAAAGAAAAAGAAAAGGCACGCGGGCGGGCGAGGCAGGCGAAGGAAGGAAGAAGGCCAAGCTGGTTGCTCGATCGGTTTATTTCATGTCCATCTCCATTCTCCTCTGATTCTCCTCCTGCTTCTTTCTCCCCCATCCTACTTCATTCTCTCTCTCTCTGCCTCTCTCCCGGCTCTCGGTCTCTCTCTCGATCTGTGGATCTGGCCCCGTGGATCTGGCCCCCGTGAATCTGGCTCCCATGGATCTGGCCCCGGTGGATCTGGCGCCGTGGATCTGGCTCCGTGGATCTGGGCCCCAACCCACTCTTACAGCCTAGTTAAATCTCCACAGCATGAGGGGGTTGGGGCATACACCTAGGTGTGGTCAGCAATAGGGTAAGGTTCTTTTCCCTCAGGGGATGCTTCTCCTAGGACTTAATTCTCTTTCAGCAGGAGGATCCACCCAAGGGCAGAGTCCCATGAATGTGTTTCTCTTCTCCTCAGCCAGCAAACGTATAAGAATTCATAATATTAATTATTTTATATGGACACAATAAGAGATGCATTAAAGCTTATAGAATTGCTCTCCTGGGGCCATCTCAATCTCAGACTACAGTGCTCAGGCCAGATCAGTCTTTCCTATCCCTGGCAGGGTCCCAGTCTCATAATTACTATTGGATCATGACAGCATTTATCTATGATCAAGCTCTTAACTTATAGTTAAGAATTAGGCACTTTGGCCAGGCCCATCTCGATGCCAGGGTAGCACATAACTCACCGCTTGCCCTGGATCCTTCCCGTCCCACGTCGGGGACCCTACTTTGGGGTGCTAGGAACTGAGGGCAACTGAGGCTTAAGTGGAGAAAGCAGATGCCCAGGAGGGAATATCGAGGCCAATTAAGTCTTAAGTTATAAAAACATAATATTGTCTTCTTGTGTCTATACAAAAAAGACATAGCTTTAAAGTAAATTATTCAAAAGGCATAAAGAGGAGAGAAAGGCAATGTTATAATATTCAGTGTCCTAGGAAGTTCTGACCTTACCAATTAACAGAGTTTGATTAAGGGAAGAGCAGATAAACTGGTAGAATTGGTTACAGATAAACAAAGGAATGGGAGTGACTCGGGAGCACTTTGATGAGTGTGACTGATAAACCTAAGCTCCTAGTGGCAAGGGGGAAAGGACAAACCAATGATATCCAACAGTCTAGAAACTACCACATCATCATTTCTCATTTTATGGCTGCTGTAGTTAAAATTCAAAAGTAGGAACATGAGTGATTCAAGGCACATCCCAGTTTTATCAGGATTGATGGCTGCTACCTGTAGGACATGCCTCCATCAGTCCCTTTTCTGCAAATTGCCCTGTATTGTCCTTAAGCAGGTTTTATTCCATATTGGCACCTCCTAAGAAAATGAAATCAACAGTGGTAGGGGGCTTGCCTTGCATGTGACTGGCCTGGTTCGTTCCCCGGCATCCCGTATGGTCTCCTGAGCACTGCCAGGAGTGATTCCTGAGTGCACAGACAAGAGTAACCCAACCCCTGAACATCACTGGGTGTGGTGCAAAAACAAAAAAATTAGATCCGGGGCTGGAGTGATAGCACAGAGGGTAGGGTGTTTGCCTTGCACGCGGCCGACCCGGGTTCAAATCCCAGCATCCCATATGGTCCCCTGAGTACCACCGGGAGTGATCCCTGAGTGCAGAACCAGGAGTAACCCCTGAGCATCGCTGGGTGTGACCCAAAAAGCAAGAAAAAAATAGATCCTGGGTAAGATAGATAGGACAGAGGGTAAAGTGCTTGCCTCGCATGTGGCCAACCCAACTCTGATCCTTGGAAGAGTATGTAAAATATAAAGGAACATGTTGGAAGCCCCCCACCCTCGTCTTTTTAGAAAGGATCATCCCTAATCATTAATGTTCCTGTTTTTGGTTGATGACTGGGAGTGTATCCTCAGCACTCCAAGGGGTCACTCCTGAGCAAGACATTCAGGAATAGCCCCAGACACTTGGGTGTGGTGCCAAATACCCCTGCCTCAAACAAAACAGAGATATAGATTCCATCCAGCACCTTTTTTTTTTTTTTTTTTTTTTTTTTGCTTTTTTTGTGTCACACCTGGTGATGCACAGGAATTACTCCTGGCTCATGCACTCAGGAATTAGTCCTGGCAGCGTTCAGTGGACCATATGGGATGCTGGGAATCAAACCTGGGTAGGCCGCGTGCAAGGCAAACACCCTTTTTGCTGTGCTATTGCTTCAGCCCCATCCAGGACTTTGTAAAGATGATCTGAATTCTAGTTCATTCTTTCAGAACAGGCTGAAATCTTTGGCATTCTGACACACTTCCTCCACCCACCACTATTTTCTATGCCTCAATCAAAACCAGATCATTAAGCTGTACCTGAGCTTTCTCTCTCCATAAAAAACGATTGGCTTTGGATATGTTACCTGGAGCCTGATATTGTTTCAAACCAGTAATTAGAGTTCATTGCCTCTCCCAACACCCTGTGAAACTGTTCACACAGGTCTCCACTTCACCATGAACATTCGCGGACAATAGGTGTTATCTTCCTTTTAGTACCCTGAGCGCCCCGATTGCCCTTGACACTCAAATTTGATCAGGAAAATGTGAACGCTTTCTTCCTACAAGGAATACTTTAATAATCCCCCAAATATAGACATTTCATCGGGGTCCCCTTGGTTTTAGGAATGACAGTCAGGAGCTAGGGGCCCGGACTTGCATGGGAATGAGGAGGCAGCCCTTGGAAACCCTGTAGTCCTGGGGCTCTGGCTCCATTTGTCTTGTGAAGGGGAAGGGAAGAAAGTGACAGAGAATGAAAGCAAAGGACAGAAGAAATGGAGAATCCCCAAGTGAGGAGCGAGAGTAGTTCTGGAAAACTCCACAGCAGGCCGGCTTCCCCCACCTCATTCCAGGGGACACTCTGTCATCCAGGTGGAGAGTGGTCGGCCCTCACTGCGCAGCTTCCACATCAGCCTGTAGAGACAAAACACTGGTTCTGGCTTCATCCATCCTGACCCAGTGCTCTGTGAGGCCCTAGGGCCACTCCTTGGGTCTCCTTTGTGGATCTCTGCTCCGGCCTCCTGTGGCCCTTCTGATGGTTCCTGTCAATTGCCCTCATTTGTGGCCTTTGCTCTACCCCATTCAGGGGCTTCCACATTTTAAACAGTTTTCTCCCATGACAGGAATGGGCCCTGTTTGCTTGGGCTGAGAGTTACTAAAGAAAAATGTTGCCCCCACCCTTGCCCCACAGACTCTCTCTCTCGAAAGAGTCAGTCATAAGTACCCCTGAGGTACCTGAGTTTGCCCAACACCACACAGTCACCCGGAGAGGACAGGCGCTTCTACAATTACTTTATCTGTTCACCGTGAAGGGCAGTGAAGTTCGGTAACCATGGGAACACCCGCCATGGCTGAGCTGACTGTTTGAGGGTGTCTACCTCTCTGGGGAATGGGACATTTCTTTTTCCACTGAAAATGTTGTGGCTAGCTGAGACCAGACACGATTGTTTGGTGCAAATGCTCCCGTGGCTCCAACTATGGAACCAAGAGCTGATCCAGCAGACTTTGCATCCCAGGTACTTAGGCTGGACCAAAGCCACCCTCATGGCTGCTTAAGACTTTAGTGGTGGAACTTGAGGGGCCCATCAGGAGTGGAGAAAGCTGGAGTGCAGGGGGCGCTGTGGAGCCTGGTTCCCAGAGAAGCAGAGGCAGGCTGACTCAGGTTTTTGGTCCCACCTGGCTGGCTCTGCACTCAGGAATTACTCCTACCAGCCTCAGGGGACCTTAAAGGATGCTGGGGGATCAAACCCGGGTCAGCTGCATGCTAAGGAAGCTCCTTACACGGTGGCTCTGGCCCCTCCTGCAAACACTTTGCCGCTTTGCAGATTTACTTCCACTTGTTTCCCCAGGCTCCCCTGAGCCCCTTGGCTGGGCTCTGCAAGACTGCTCATTTTCATTTTCGGGGTCGGAGAAATAGTACAATGGGTAAGGCATTTGCCCTCCATGCGGCCGACCCAGGTTTGATCCTGAGCATCCCATACAGTCCCCAGAATACTGCCAGGAGTAATTCCTGAGTGCAGAGCCAGTAGTAAACCTTGAGCACTGCTGGGTGTGACGTACAAAACAAAATAAATTAATTAAATACAATTGGTATTCCTCGTGCTCTCCCTCCTCTAGCTTAAGTGGGTCGCTTACTGCAACCAACCCAGGGTTGCTCCACACTGTATCCAAGAAAGAACCAGAAAATCCCAGGCCCTGTGAGTCAAAGCTCGCTAGGCACTGCCAGTTCCTGCCCACTGCTCCTTCCTCTGTCGCCACATCCTCAGATGCTGCTCATCTCCCCGAGTCTTAGTTCAGGGGCCGTTTTCCACACCTGCTTGGACTCCTGTGGCTCCAGCTGACCCTGTGTCCCCAGGCCCACCACAGACCAGTGGGAAACACTATGCCACTAGGTCACTCTGATGGTGATGGTTGCATCTATAGAAGCAATACTAAGCTTGCATTGATTTTTTCTTCCCAGTCACATCTGGATATGCTCAGGAGTTATCAAAATTGTGGGGTGGTGGGGATCAAACCTGGTCAGGTGCTGCAAGGTAAACACCAGCCCAGTATGCTACAGCTCTGGCCCAACTGCTTATGTCTTGGGCTGTGTTTTTACTTTCCTGATGGCACCTTAGGAACTAACGAGGTTTTTGTTTTGAGGATGTCCACTAGAACTAGCCTGTTTTTGGTCTCTATGCTCTTGTCCTAAGCAACTGCTAAACTGCTTCTGGTCTTCTTTATGAACTTATAAAGCTTAATTTATTATGGTTCTGAGCCACAGTCAGTGGTGTTCAGGGCTTACTCCTGGCTATGAGCTCAGGGATCACTCCTGGCGGGATGCAGAGCATCATGTGTGGTCTTGGGGATTGAACCTGGGTCAGTTGGATACAAGGCAAGTGCCCTACCCACTATCCTATTGCTCCAGTCCTGTCCACTCAGAGCTTAATCGTGCCACTTCACACCCTGAGCACACTTGTGTGTGTGTTCTGAGGAAGGGGTCCGCCTCTGATCTTTGGCATGGGGGCCTCTAGTGAGCCCAGCATTGTTTGTTCATGGGTCGTGGAGATTTAGGCCCTGCATGTGGATGTGATCTGCGGATGGCCAGACCCGGCCCCTTCCCTGCCATGACTGTCTCTCCTGTCACCAGTGACTCGCTGGCTGGGGCACTGAGCTCGGGAGAATGGACTCCAGCCCCTTTCTGGTTTCTTTTCTCACTTTTCCAAGACCTCCCTGCCTTCTGGTGCCTGGCATGGGAGGGCAGAGGCCAGGAAGCTGGCTGGGCACCCGCAGTGGCTGACCAGGGAGGAAATTGTCACCTGAGGGCCCAGCACACACACCTCCCCCTGCTGCCGCAGTTTCCCACATGCCCATCAGGACTGCCACCTGGGGCTGCAGCCCAGCAGGGGTGCGGCTTCTGGGGGGCTCAGCTCCCTGGGCCCAGAGAGATGGGACCTGAGTCAGGCACTGGGGAGCCTCAGCACTAAGCCTCCTGGGCTTCCACACTCAGACCCACTTGTGCTTCCTCACTGGTGACAGGGACAGCATGTCACTGGGGCCCATTCACAGCACAGCCTTTGAACAAACCTGCCAGAGTCGCTGGCACAACTCCCCGAGAAAAACAGGTGGGGGCAGGGAGGGAGTGCCTCTAGGACCTTTCCCAACAGGGCCTGTGCTGGGCTTCCCCCATCCCAGTGCCTCCAGCTAGCTTCTGGACTGGCTACCTGCTGCACTGTCTCTCCAGCCCCATCTTCTTTTTGGTAAAGAAGCAAAGCCAGTGGCTCTCAGGTTTTAGACTTGGCCGGGTAGGGATCAGTGGTGGAGCATAGGGCTGGCATGTGCGAGGCTGGGGTTCCATGGCAAACTCATGTGTTCTCCCATGCACAGTTCGGAGGAGTTTCTATCTTTTAAAAAATCAGTAATGAGACTGAACCTTCTCCAGTGCCACAAGGGGTCCTTGATCAGCCTCCTGAACCATCTGAGCATTTCTGCATTCAGAAGAAAATGTTCCATCTCCAAGTCAGAATGAAGCTGTAAGCTTAAATTTGCCCTATGTCACTGCTAAACCTATGGGTGTGACTATTACTGTAACTACAGAGGTCAGTAATTGTAGGATATCATTAGTTTGTCCTTTTTACCTTGCCACAATGAGTTTAGGTTTATCTGGTAATAGTCTCTAAACATTTTAAGACAACATTGGTATGTCCTGTTCCCCTTGCCATAAGGAGCTTAAGTTTATTGGGTCACACCCCTCAAAGTGCTCCCGAGTCACTTCCATTCCTTTGTCTATCTGTAACCACTTCTCTATGCTCCCTTCCACAGCCAGTTAATCAACTTTCCCCCCCCCCCAATAAGACTGTTAATTTGTAAGTTCAGATCTTTCTAGGACACTGAATTTGTATTTTAAGTTAATATTGCCTTTCTCCTCTACTTGTGTTTTTTGAATAGTTTACTTTAAAGCAATGTCCTATTTGTATCGACAAAGAAAGACTGTTGTTAATATGCTTTATAACTTGGGATTTAATTGGCTTTGAATATTATTTATTCCTGGGCATCTGACTTAAGCCTCAGTTGCCCTTAGTTCCTAGCACCCCAAAGGCAGGGTCCCGACAAGGGACGAGATGGACCCAGGGCAAGTGGTGAGTTATGTGTTACCCTGGCATTGAGATGGGCCTGGCCAAAGTGCCTGATCTTTTACTATATGTTAAGAGCTTGGTCATGGACAAATGCTGTCATGATCCAAAAGTAATGATGAGACTAGGACCCTGCTAGGGATAGGAAAGACTAATCTGGCCTGAGCACTGTAGTATGAGATCGAGATGACTCCAGGAGAGCAATTCTATAAGCTTAATTCGTTTTTAGCTGTGTCCATACAAAATGATTGATATTATGAATGCTTATATGTTAGTTGGACAAGGAGAGGAGAAACACACCCATGGGATTCCCCTCTTGGGCGGGTGTCCTGCTGAAAGAGAATCTGTCCTAGAAGTAGCATCCCCCAAGGGAAAGAACTTTACCCCTATTGATTGTGACCACACCTATGTGTAAGCCACAAGCCCTCATGCTGGGGGATTTAACTAGGCTGTAAGAGTGGGCTGGGGGTCCCAGTGCCAGATCTGGAGACGCCAGATCCAGATCCAGAGGAGGAGAATGAAGCAGCATGGGGGAGGAAGAAGCAGGAGGAGAATCAGTGGAGAATGGAGATGGGAATGGAATAAACTGCAACTGAGAAAACCAGCCTGGTCCTCTTTCCTTCCTTCGCCTGCCTCATCATCACCATCAACCTCCCCGGGGAGGGGGAAAAGCAGCTAGAGAGTACCGAATGCGGGTGGAGGGAGAGATAGAGCGCCGCTGCTCTGTGCCCAGTGTGCAACCCCCCCTTTTTGTGTGTTTACACAACTGGCGTCCTTGGGCGGGCACGAACATCCAACTGGTGTGCAACTAAAGGTAAGAATAGCATTCAGTAGAACCCCACTCTAAAAAAGTTTAGGGGGAGAACAGGATTTTGTGGTTAAATACTAGTCATACGCCCCCACTAAGATGGGACAAAAACCGTGCCGCATGAAGCCCGTTCAAATACTTTCGAGGCAAACTAAACCTGGCAAGTTTTTTATTGAATTGATTAAGCATTTTGCAAAGAGAACTGGACAACCTGTTTCTCGGACCAATTCCGGTCCTGCATAAAAATTGTCTACAAATTTCATCCTTGGTTTCCAGATAAGGATACTTTGGAGCCTAAGGTTTGGGGAAAGATTAAGGATAATATCTTCAAGGAATTTAAAGAAGGGGCTAGAATCCCCAAACAATTCTGGGTAACTTGGGAAATTGTTAACTCCATTTTCAAGGCTTTGAAAGGTACCTCTGAGGAGGAGGATGTTAGATATACTATGGGAGACGTTCCTCAAGAGTTAAACAGAGAGGATCTTAAGTATAAGGATGAAGTAAATAAAGTTTCTACTATGGAGAGAGCCTTACCCTCAGCTCCTCCCATACACAAGCCTAGAAAGAAGCCCAATGGTCAAATCTTGGCTACTCTCGTACCTAAGCCTCGAAAGCAGATCAAGGCGTTTCCAGTGCAAACATGTTCTCAGAGCAAAAATCTCTCTGCCACTCATGAGTTAACGTTCCCTACTGATGTTAAGCCAGAGAGACCACCACCTCCCTTGTGTGACTGCACTTCCAGTGAATCACAGGAAAGTGATGGGTCTGATGAGCCAGCTACCAGTTCCTCAGATTCTGAGTCCAAGAGCAGCATGGTAGAGAAGGCTTCTCACAGGAGCCGCTGCCCTTCAGCCAAGTGACCTCCAGGTAGCTCAGGACATTCTCCCAATAAAAGCTGACAACTGAGATCTTTCGACTGTAAATGGTCACTCCCACCCAGGCCCCATGAGCTCCGTCTCTTTTTTCCCATCCAGGTGGAGGAAAATCAGTCTCCATCTTAGGAAGGGTTAAGAATGGACTCACTCAGTAATTTAAAAAGGCCTGTGCCTCATATGGACTTACACATCCATACTGTAAGGAGTATCTTACAGGCTGGAGTAAAAAGGCTCATTGGGTACCTCAAGCTTTTCATGTGGTTGCTAAGACTTGCTTAAGCCCTTCTCAGTATACGCAATGGATGATGTAGTTCAGTGGTGAGGCCAAGGTAAAACTATAGACCCAAGGCCATGCTGGACGAAAATTGTCAGGGACTAAATTGACTTATGAGATGTTAATAGGTGAAGGGAAATGGCACGACCCTAAAAAGCAAGTCACCTTGCCTCGTGCTGTTTTTACTCATGTCCCTGACGCCGGCCGCCTTGTGGGCCTGGGAGAAGATTGATGCAGATGCTGAATTGAAGGGGAGCTATACTAAGATTATTCAGGGTGCCACAGAACCCTATGAGGACTTCACAGGGAGGTTGATGGAAGCCATAGGAAAGCAGGTGAAGGGTAAGGAAACTCAGGAGCTTTTGTCCAAACAATTGGCCTTTGAAAATGCTAATGAGGATTGCCAGGCCATGCTGTGCCCCATTAAGGAGGAGGAGGACATTATGGGGTACTTGAAGGCATGTGGGAATGTGGATTCTATCAAACACTAGGCACCTATAAATGCTGTTGAGGCCTATGCCATACAGAGGCAAGATCAGGGCAAATGTTTTAATTGTGGGAGTTCAGGCCACTTCTGTAAGGACTACAGGGGACCTCCAAACAGTGCCACTGTGAGAACACCAGCTGGACCTCGTCCACGATGGCGAAAGGGACACCACTGGGTCAGAGATTGTCCCTCCCATCTTGGCCTGGCTGGTGACCCCTATTCGGGAAACTTGCAGTGGGGCCAGCCCCAGGCCCCGCAAAATCAGGGGACATTCCGAGCTGCATCCCTTCTCCCCTACGTGGAGCTTCAGAGCTCCAGTCAGTAGATTCGCTTCAACCGGCCACGGCAGGGAGCGCTGCCTTGGATATTCCCTGTCCTGGTACAGTTACCATTTCTCCCACCCAGAGTCCCTACAGATTAAATTCTGGTGTACAGGGACAAGATTTGAGCCCTGGGGTAGAAAGGGAGCTTGTTCAAGTGAACCTTAGAAGCAGCACATCAGGTTTTCACGGTTGTCTGGAGGATTCCCTGACAGTGCAGGTAAAGGCGCCTCTGATCCCTGACTCCATTCCTCATGGAGCATCTAGAGGCTCACTGACAAGTGAGCCTTCAGGGAACAAGAAGCCATCCTGCATATGGGATATGTGGAGCTGAGTTCTGTACTTGATGGGCATCAGATTTTGAGCCAGGTTTTGAGACAGGACAAAGACTATACTTTCCTCATATGAAAGCACTGACCTCATGGCAGGTGGGGAATCTTTAGTCCTACAGGAAGTGCAGACTCAAGGACTACAGAAAAGCTTTTCTACTATGGAGCAAGAATCATCCCAGCCTAAAGAGAACCTTCATGATTATATCATAACCACTCAAGGGGATCTGCTCCACCCTCTCTCTGGAACTGGGTCCCTGTCATCCAAGTTTTATCAACACCTAAAATTTCCAAAAGTTATCAGTTGCTATCTCACACCTTAAAGAGGTATCAGGCTCATCATAAGAAATCTCAAAGTAACAAGTCTGGTTTATCTTCTGAAACCCAGAAGGATGTCGTGCTTAAGATTCCTGATTTACTGAAGAAAGTATGAAATGATTCCCTCATCATTTCAGAGGGAGTTAAGGATTCATTTTTTAGACTCAGCAAGGCACCTCTCCTAAGGCTCCAGACTCTCCAACTCAGACTCACAAAGCATTCCCAATCCAGACTCTGGAGAATCAGAGGATGACAGTTTCACCAGGTCCCCCTCACGCTTCACCTTCACACATCCCCAGTGTCGTGATTGAACCTGCCAACGTGGTTGTTGCCGTAACAGTACACCCCAGTACAGTAAGTAGCAGGGCATTCTCCGAGTGGGCAGCAGGCTACAACGCACTCAGCCCCCCTTTATAATATGGAAGCTTTAACCCCTAATGAGGCCCCTGCACTCTTACCCAATAAGGGAATCACAAATCAAAATCTAAGGCTCTCTCTTTTTTTTTTTTTTTTTGCTTTTTGGGTCACACCCAGCGATGCACAGGGGTTACTCCTGGTTCATGAACTCAGGAATTACTATTATTCCTGGCGGTTCTCAGGGGACCATATGGGATGCTGGGAATTGAAACTGGTTCTGCCACGTGCAAGGCAAACGCTCCAGCCCCCTCGCCAACCAAAATTCTATCCCCAGCATCCCTTTTGTCCCACCAGGAGTGATTTCTGAGTGCAGAGCCAGGAGTAACCCCTGATCATTGCTGGGTGTGGACCCCCAAAACTAATGCATAAAAATAATTGTTCTTTTTCTTTCAGCTCACAAATGAAGTTCCAGGATATGGCTATCATGATGGCCATCATGATGCCAAAGTAATCGTGGCAATATCTGTGATTGTAGTCATGATGATATTGATTATAATTATCTGTCTCATTGAGGTAAGAACAATTTATTCAGACTTCCAAGATTTTTTTTCTTTTTGGGTCACACCCGGCAATGCACAGGGGTTACTCCTGGGTCTGCACTCAGGAATTACTCCTGGCGGTTCTCAGGGGACCATATGGGATGCTGGGAATCGAACCTGGGTCGGCCGGTTCCATTAAGGTAAACGCCCTACCCGCTGTCTATCGTTCTAGCCCCAAGACTTCCAAGATTCAATCTGTCTTTATAATCGATTCAAGGGCTACAAATGGAAAAGGAATGCCCCTTTTCCTCATACTGAGGCTCGATTTTCCTCTTCAGTCTTGAGGTGTGCTTGTTTCTCATATTGCAAAGATGACTCCAGGGCTAGTCGAAGGAACCTGACTCCCTGGACATGCCTGTGGAAGTGAAACCAAAATAACAAGCTCTTAGATAATTTTGAAAAGTTAAGATAAGAAAGCTGGAGCTGAAACAAAAAGCAGTCTTCCTGTGTGCAATCTGGGGACTACACCCTGCGATGTTCAGGGCCTGCCCCCAGCTCAGTGCGGAGGGGGGAGGGGGTGTCACTTCTGGTGGTGCTCAGGGGACCTTGCAGAGCTAGGGATCCAGCCTGGCCCTTCTGCATGCAAAGCATGCACTCTGACCATTCAGCGCTCTCTCTGTTCTCAACATAGACTTTTTTTTTAATTCAAAAGAGATTCTGGGGATCAAACCCGAGTCAGCCACATGCCAGGCAAACACTCTATCCCCTGTACTATTGTTCTGGCCCCATGTTTTTTATGTATAGTTCCCTCACCTCTGCATCACAAAAACATCTAAAACCTTGACCAATGTCCCTATGTCAGGACCTCAAAATATTTGGGGGCTTGAGATAGTACAATGGATAGGGCATTTGCCTTGCATTGGCTGACCAGGGTTAGAAGCCTGGCACTCGGTATGGTTCCCCAAACCTGCTGGGAGTGATGTCTGAGCGCAAAGCCAAGAATAAGACCTGAACCCCCCTGGTTCCTCAAGCCCCATATTGGGTTCATTTAGACTGTAACAGAGATAGTTCGGGTGTTAAGGCACTTGCTTTGCATGCTGCAGCCAACCTCAAGTCAATCCCCAGGCACAACAAGGAGTTGCTCCTGAGCACTGAGCCAGGTACTTGAAACTGGAAATATTAAAGAATGCCTTCCAAGGCTCTCAAACTTTTGGCAATCATCAGAATGACCCAAAGAACTTGCTGAAACACAAACTATTGGGATCTAACTGAATTTCAATACTTTGTTCAATACATTAAGTTTGAGGTGAGCAGGGTATTTCACACTTTTCAAAAGTTCCCAGGAGATGGTGATGTGCTAGCACAGGAATCACAGACTAAGAACCAATCTGAAGTTAACGATTCTCCCCCTTCTAAGCAGTGCTCGGGGCGGTGTTGGGGCACTCCCAGCAATGCTTCTCTAAGCATGTTCGGGACGGAGGATATAGAACTGTTGGTGGGTGCCGTGTCGATTGCACTGGGGCACCATGGATGGAGCGGGTGTTCTCTCTCTGCCTACTCCGAATGAACCCCTGCGGTCACAGACTTTTAGAAGAAAAGCACAGGTACACGGAACCAGAGACTGAAGCCTCCAGGCCACAGGGGGCGGGGACTGGCTGGTCCTTCCTGCCTCCCGCCCTTCGGGGTCCTGGCTCTCAGGCCCACAAACTGCCTCCGGGAGCCACTTAAGAACACTAATGGCCTTGATCCAGAGACTCACAAATGAATCTTGGAATGGATTAGCTCACTTCAGAGGTGTCTGCGGACCCCAATCATTTCCAAATTTAGAATTCCAGGAGCACACAGCTGCTTGCACGGCCATGCGACATGTCATGATATTCAGAAAAAGCAATAGAAAATAGTCTAGCATCTGCCTGTGGCAAGCAGGCTTAAGTAGTGGTGGGAAAATTTGAAATAAGGATGGTGGGAAGATGTAATGGTGGTGGGATTGGTGTGGAAATACTGAATGTAATCAATTCATGTGAACAACCTTATGAAAGAAAAATTAGAAAAAAAAACTGTTGGGGGCGTGCAGTGCTAAGGATCACACTTGGTGGGGGTGCTCAGGGACCACATGTGGCACCTCTAACTGCTGAGCGATCTACCTGGCCCCAGTTAATGGTTTTTATTTCTTTTATTTACTCTTTTGCTTTTTATATGGTCCCCTGAGCACTGCCAGGAGTGATTCCTGAGTACAGACCCAGGAATAACCCCTGAACATCACCAGGTGTGACCCAAAAAAGGAAAAAAAAAATCATTAAAGTCAGCACTCCGTAAGCATGTGGCCCAAACTGTGTCAGTGTCACTGTCATGTCACTCTCATCCCGTTGCTCATCAATTTGCTCAAACGGGCACCAGTAATGTCTCTTGATTGTGAGACTTATTTGCTACTGTTTTTGGCAAATCCAACACGCCACGGGTAGCTTGCCAGGCTCTGCCATGTGGGCTTGATACTCTCGGTAGCTTGCCGGGCTCTCCGAGAGGGGCGGAGGAATCGAACAAGGGTCCGCCGTGTGAAAGACGAACGGCCTACCGCTGTGCTATCGCTCCAGCCCATAAGATAATAAGTAAATCAAAAAGGAAAGCATGTGGGGATGGAGCGATAGCACAGAGGGTAGGGCGTTTGCCTTGCACACGGCCGACCTGGGTTCAATCCCTGGCATCCCATATGGTCCCCCAAGCACTGCCAGGAGTAATTCCTGAGTGCAGAACCAGGAGTAACCCCTGAGCATCGCTGGGTGTGACCCAAAAAGAAAAAAAAAAAAAGGAAAGCATGAGTGTGCAAAGGAAGTGGGGTGGATAAAGGGAGAGCCTCAGGTTGTTAATTAGTGTAGGAATATTGACTCTAGAGGGGGCTTTGGAGTTAACATTGATATTGCCTTAAACTGTTATTAATGGTTTTACAAATCATGTTTAACTTTTTTTCACCAGTAATTATTGAATTGGCTCTAATTACCTGAGAACTATATTAAGTTATTATTTTTACTGTTTTAAAAGGTACACTACTGTGGTCTTTAAGGGAGAATTAAGGAAATTGAAGGCAGTTTTTTATTGACCATGAATGAGGGAAAAGTGCAAATATAAACCTGTGTAGCACTACCACAAGCATACAAACATATTTTCTTTCAGTGTTAGATGTATTTCTGTGTTTGATAAATACAAGGTCGGCAGATTTTTCAACTAAAAACTTGGATTTGCTTAGATTGTACACCAAAGAACAAAAGAGTACCTTTATAGCATGAAAGGTATCATGTCTTCTCATCAGTGACTCTTTTAATGATCATCTTCCTAGTTATAATTACTAATTGCTAAAACATGGAGTATTAATCTCTTCTCCGTTTGTTTTCAGGAAGCAGTAACTATACATATGTCATTTCCTCTTTGCCTTGAAAAAACAGTTTAGGTCTGATTAGAATATAGTTTTATTTTTTGTGACCGGAGCAATAGTACAGCGGGTAGGACGTTTGCCTTGCACACAGCTGACCCGGGTTCGATTCCTCTGTCCCTCCTGGAGAGCCCAGCAAGCTACCAACAGTATCCTGCCTGCACGGCACAGCCTGGCAAGCTACCCGTGGTGTATTCAATATGCCAAAAACAGTAACAACGAGCCTCACAAAGGAGACATTACTGGTGCCCACTCAAGCAAATCAATGAACAACGGGATGACGGTGCTACAGTGCAATTCAAAAGAATGTCAGTGGTTTGATGTACTCACCACTCACTGACATTCTTCTACTCATTGATTACTTTCCTTGTTGACTGGAAGGATCAAAAATGTAGAGTCTCCACCCTCCTGGGATGAAAGATAAAGGTGTTATCTTGCTGATCCAGTGCAGTAGCTCTCTTTACGGTTAAGCACCATCTCAGTAGATGAAGTTAAAACACTGCAGCTAAGACTGGGGAGATAGCTCCCTCCCAGGGCAAGTTTCATGCTTTGCGTGAGGGAGACCTGGGTTTGATCCTCACCCCTAGAGCCACCAGGGCCACCAAGAGCTACTCCTAAACAGCAAATAAAATTGTTCCTGCTATTGCTGGGTGGCTCCCAAACCAAACATACCCGCACTGCAGCCTGACCCCCGCTGGGCTATTCTGTCATGGCAGGCGAGCGGTAGTTACTCCAGGAGCTCGCCCACATCTGTCTTCTGTTCAAGTACACACCACTGACTTTTCCCAGCAGGCACATTAAAAAAGTGCTTTAAGGGCCAAGAAGATGAATCAAAAGACTAAAACTTCAACTCACCTTGCAAGTGGGAAGCCCAGGTGCTAGCCATAGCACTACCTGGTCCCTGAGCACCACCCCAGAAGTAGCCCTCCCGCAAGCACCAACTGCCAGGGACAGCCTCAAAAAATAAACAACAGCAAAATGTGATTGAAGGGGTTCGGGATCTAGGTTAGCGGTATTGCACTTGTCTTGCGTGTGTGAGGCCCTGGGTTCAATCCCTGCCACGACCACAAAAACCAAAAAAGAATAGAGGGGCTGGAGCGATAGAACAGCGGGTAGGGCGTTTGCCTTGCACGCGGCCGACCCGGGTTCTAATCCCAGCATCACATATGGTCCCCTGAGCACCGCCAGGAGTAATTCCTGAGTGAAGAGCCAGGAGTAACCCCTGTGCATCACCAGGTGTGACCCAAAAACCAAAAAAAAAAAAAAACATAGAATTAGAATAAATTAGAAGTGACGGTGCTGAGGAAGAGCTCTCTGAGCCTTTGATATGTGTAGCTAAGTCTACACATATCAAAGCTGCTCCTTTGTGACATCACCAGAAAGCAGCACTGATTTATGCCAACCACAGTACAAGGAGTTTCCTATATGTTGTCTGGTTTAATCCTCGCAGTCCTCTAAGGGCAGCATTAGCATCCCTCCATTCTTGCTGTTCTTGTCATGCTGGCTACCCAGCCCACGTCTCCTGCATGCAAGGCAGGCATTCTCCCACTGAGCTACCTCCCCAGCCCCATCATCCCACTTTCAAACATGAGGGTCACATGCAAAGCAGCCCGTGCTCCTTATTCCACTGTTCCATTTTATCTCCTTAAGGACAAAAACACGGAAATGTTTAAAGTATTGAAAGTTCAGTCGAAGTCGCTCTAACAGTTGACATATCGATTTACTTATTTATTGGGGGCCACAGCCATCTGTGCTCAGGGCTTATTCCTGGCTCTGTTCTCAGGGATCACTCCCAATGGGGGCTGAGGGAATCTGGGGTCCTGGGATTGAATCTGGGTCAGTCACGTTCAAGGCAAGTGCCCCACCCACAGTGTGATATCTATAGCCCCAGGAATCAACATATCTCCTAGAACCTTTATTGGTTTTGGTTTGTTTGGGGAGGAGTCATTGGAAATGCAGCCAAGTTTTGTCTCCCGTAAGACTCAACTCTGCATGCTGCATTGATGAGGACTCCTCACGGGGGATAATAGCGGCGATGGGAAAGGCAACAGACTGGTTCTTGGCATTGTTTAGAACACACTGTTAAAAGGATGTTTCTGTGTTTGGGTCTTGGCAGATACTTTTAGTTTCCTACTGCATAGTTTTTTATCCGGATTAATGTGCTGAATTTCTCTAAAACAGTCACTAAGCTGTATTCCTAACTGTGCCCCTTAAGTCATGCCCAGGGACCATTGAACAAGAGAGAACTCCTGTTCTTAAAAAGTGATGTCAGTGGGTAGGTACAGCAAAAGCAATGGAATTAATAAGGTTGTATAGAGATTGGTCACCGCGATAATCATGACTTTTTTTTTCAAAACAGATATACGGTCAGAGAAGAATAAAAACTAAAAATGGAAGATCCAGGTAAATATTAGTCTGACAACCTTTCATTTATACTGGAGTGTCCTCCCGCCGGTGCTTGGGGACCCTGGAGCCCTTCCGTGTGCTACTTGGCCCTGTGACCTGGGCCTGAGTTCAGTGTTAGTGTCTTAGGACCCCACATGGCCAGGCTGCTCAGTCCCCCATGTGGGGTGGCTCTGCTCTCAGGGATCACAGCCCATCTGTGCTCAGGGAGGCCATACGGTCCCATCGTTTACTCTGGTTCAGCACCTGGGATAAAGCAGCTAGGAGATATAGAATCAGTTCCCCCCCAACCCAAACTTCCGGTAAAAGGTGCCTGAGAGACTAAATTCAGAGGTGACCAGTGGAAACGCTTCTGGACAGACTCTAGTGCTTTCTCTCAGTGTGGTGGGCAGTTTGTTCTTTGCACACAGCATCTGCTGGGGCCACAGTGGTGAGCAGAACTAAATATCCTGCCTGTTTTCCAAGCCAGGCTACATATCAAGGTCTCTCAAGAGACAATGGGGTCCCTTTGGATGGACCCAACAAATGTCTGAAAACTGCCACAGGTATGCATGGAATCTCTCTCAAGGTGTCAGGTCATAGTGGTTGGACTCATCATGGCTCCAGACCGAGGTACCCATGTTGTTGTCCTAACAAGACCAGAGAACTCCATCCTAGGAAGCAAGGGAAATGGGTAAATGATGAATGATGTGTGTCTGTGTTTTCCTCCAAGAACCTCTGGAAGTTCAAATAGAAGAAATGCAGTGGAACACCAGGGGCAGTTCAGCATGGGAGGAGGGGGCACTGAGGCAGGACAGGAGTGGACCGGGGTGCAGAATCATGAGCTCCCCTTGCCTTTTCCAGGGGGGCTTCATCTGGCGAAGGTGGCCTCTGTGCGTGAGAGACACATATCGGCCACTCAGTGTCACACATAAGAAAAGCAAAAAACTGCATGACAAGGATTCCTCTTAATAGGACATAATTTTCAGCCGAAATACAGGGTGAACAATGGGGACAGTTCCTATACCTGCCTGAAATCAGGAAGTGACGCAGAGGGGGCAGGTCCCTTGTGAGAGCTGACTGTATTCTTCTTGTTCCAGGGAGCTCAAGGAGTTTATGGTAACCAAAACAGAAGCATTGACTCCTGAGGAGAAAGCAACCAAGAACACCAAGGCAGCCAAGAAGATCCAGGGAGCACAGGAACCTCAGCGCCCCCCAACACTTGTCCCCCTGGCACGACAGACAAGCAAGTCTCTACTTGGCACCCCAACAGCACAGACTCCCCAGTCAGGACTGTCCATCAAGGCTCCACAGGCCCCCCATGCACTCGAGCACAGGAGATCTCCTCATCACAGGAGATCTCAACTCAGACTGAGGAACTACAGGACTCCTCAAAGGGAGCATCTAATAGCAATGCACTGGGACTGCGAACTGGGCTACAACTCTGTGCTGCCCGGGGGTGGATTTTTTCCTCCCCACCTTGTCTTCCTGCACGGAAAATGGCGGCTTGGCGGCACCCACTTGGCAGGCACCGTCTTCTAAGACTCCAAACCCAGAGGTATTCGATTTTTACACTTGGGGCTCCCAGGGACTCATGGGAAGGGGGCGTAACTGGCACGACCTTGGCCCAGATAAATCCCGAGCTGCTGAGAATGAAGCGGACCCTCTGCGCCTGAAGACTTTGATTCCAGACTTCTTATAGCAATGCACTGGGACTGTGAGCTGGGCTATGCAATTTCTGGCAGAATTTTCTCTGGACCTTATACAGAAATCCAAAGCCGCGCGGACGCTGCTGCAGTTCCAATACCACATGGTATTGGAACTGTCCCCATTGTTTACCCTGTATTTCGGCTGCTGCGTCCGCGCAAATTAACATTTATAATTGTCAGCAATGTGAAATGGTTCCTTTTGAACAGGTCTGACTTGGGGGGCGGGGGAACTCCAAATAATAACAGTAAGTTTTTGTTGAAATATTGAAGGTTATTAATGTAGCAGCCACCTCTCTGGACTGTGAACTAAGCAAAAGCCCCACGCTGGCCGACGCGGCATGGCGTACACCATACTATGAGGCGCGGGAAGGGGGATGAGGGGGAAAAAAAAAAGGGAAAAAGGAAAAAAAAAAAAAAAGAGTTATGTACTGGTAGCAGTGGGGCTACATATCTCATCATTTCCAGCAATGGAAAACTAATTATCAAATGCTTCCTTGGTAGTAGGTAGGTCTCTCTTGGGTGGAAACTCCAACAACTATAGTGAGTTTTGTGTTGAATTATGGAATGTAATCAAGGTAAAGAGAAAATGGAGTGAAATTCATTAGTTATACAGTAGGGGGTAGGGGGTGGGGGCGGGGGGTATACTGGGGTTTTTGGTGGTGGAATATGGGCACTGGTGAAGGGATGGGTGTTTGAATATTGTATAACTGAGACATAAACCTGAGAACTTTGTAACTTTCCACATGGTGATATAATAAAGAGTTAAAAAAAAATAAGTTCTTTACATGCTTTACATGCTTGGAATTTGAAACCTCATAAAAACCCTTTGACTTTAAAAACCCTTTGACGAGTAAGGAGAGGCTGCTAAAATCTCAGGGCTGGGACGAGTGGAGACGTTACTGGCGCCTGCCCAAGTAAATCAATGAACAACAGGATGACAGTGATACAGTGATACAGTAAAGAGCTTCTCAGCAATTCCTATAAAATACTTATTTTATCATTTAAAAATGAATATATGAGTAAGTCCAGCAATGGACTTGGGAATTAAAGCCAAAAAAAGAGGTCAACAGGGATATCTGCCAGAAGTTGCATCGTTGCCAACTTGTACTTCTCAGTTACATTATATTCCACATATGAGTGAAATCTTTCTCATATGATGTATCAACAGATTTTATTGTGAGTCGGGATCAGCCTCTGCCTCTGACATTGCCCAAAGTGAAATCTGAGGCTCAGAGGGTTAGCACAACTTCACCACCCTAGCATGCAACCCCAGCCAACTCCCTGATTCCCCCAGAAAAGCTGCGACTTTTGGCACTGCAACAGATTGTCCAGATCTGTATTCAACTCCCTCTGAAATGATGAGGGAGTCATTTCATACTTTCTTCAGTCAATCAGGAAGTCTCAACATAGTCTGAAAGACTTCAGTCTTCTCAAAGTCAGCAGGAGGGCCCAGTTAAGAATCCAAGCCCACAGTGGGGTACCAAAGTGCAAAAAGTGTAGATCTGTCTACAGAGTTAACTATGGATCCTGTTGCTAAATCTGTACATCAGAATGTCACACCTCACCTCTAGGTCTGGGGGAAGCTCAGTAACCAGTGTTATCTAAAATGACAGTTTCTCTAGGTATGGGGCCACCACAGAAATTGGCCCTTTTCCAGTCCATGAGGAAGACTGATCACCCTGCAATCAGCCTTGAAAAGATTGAAGCTACGTTAGGTCAACAAGAGACCATTGCTCTGACTCCAGATCTTCCTGAGGTGGACACTTACACAGTCTCTCAGGAGATCCCAAATAACTCACTAGAGCACCCTGAGATTAAACCATTTGCTCAGGATCCAGTCTCAGCTCATCCTCTAACGACTACTGCAACAACCAGATCTGTAACCCAGAAAGAGACCCCACCTCAACATTCAGTCTCTCAGGAGGACTTGACTACAGATGAGCCTTCAAATGATTCTCAAATATTTTTATCCCAACAAGAAAACGCAGCTCAGTCTACAGAGCACCCTGAGATGGCAGCATCACAGTCTGTTCCCCAAGAGAGCCAAGCGCAATCTCCAGGCTCCCAGGAGAACCCAACTCTGTTTCCTGGATCTCCCCATGAGGATGAATCATCTCCATCTCAGGAGGTCCTGGCTTCATTTCCAGGCCTCTCTGAGAACATGGAATTTTCTGGCAGGCAAATTTTATCTTCCAACAATTTCAGAAAAACAGATGTTTCAGAGTGAGAGGGTAGTTCTACATTTGGGACAGACTCAAACTCAGCTTTCACCAGACAAGGAACCTGCTGAGGAAATGGACATTTCTTCACCTGTGCAGGAGACCCTCACTCAGCTTTCAGAGCTACCAACTGATATCGTTTTGGCTCAGGCTCCAGAGCATCTGGAACGAACAGTTTCAGCATCAACTCAATATCCATCCTCAGCCCATGTCACGACTATCACGGCAGAACCAAGTAGGGAGAGCAAAGGTTCTGTGACCCTGAAGAAGACTACCACTCCCACAGAGCACACTGTGACAAAACCATCAGGGCATGTGCAGACTCATTCAATCTGGCTCAACTAAAGTTTCAGCTCTACTCAGTCTGGGGTTTCAAATCAACGTTTGACTGTAACCCCAGAACACACTGTGAAGACTAGACCCTCGACAACCCTGACAAGTACCAGTGCTACAGAACACTCAAATGAGACACTAACAGGGCAGGTCGGCCCAGGGCTGGGCCAAAGACAATGAAAACCGTATATTTTCCCCTCAGCCTTCTGCTATGTGCTTTCTCCAAGAGGAATGTGCGGGCTCCTGAGCTACGACCATATAAGGATATAATCTAAACAGATAGCCTCCCAGACCCAGGCTCAGCCCTCAGACCCGTGCGGGTGCTCATGCAATTGTGACCTGTAAATCTATAGGCTGGACAAGCAGATGGGCCTAATGGGATTGGAGGGAGAGGCATGTCAAATTATGAACTTTTTTTTTTCTTTTTGGGTCAAACCCGGCGATGCCCAGGGGTTATTCCTGGCTCATGCACTCAGGAATTACTCCTGGCGGTGCTCAGGGGACCATATGGGATGCTGGGATTCGAACCCGAGTCGGCCGCGTGCAAGGCAAACGTCCTACCCGCTGTGCTATCACTCCAGCCCCTTTTTTTCAAATTATGAACTTATTGGCCAGGGAATGCGCGGGGGTTCACACTCTCGCAGAAACGGCCAACATGGGCCTAACGAAGTTACCCCTGCACCCTGGGTTGGGGCCTTGCCTGGCACATGGGACCTGCGTGTCGCTGTGTGCAAGTGCACGACCCTGGCTAGCCAGCTTCATAAACTACCCGCTTGCTAATTGCATTCCTGTGTGGTCCTTATCGGCGGTCAGAGATCCAGAACCTTGCCCTAACAACACATATCACAACGTCTCTGAGTCCTCATTCAAACCTGAGTAAAGTCACGTGTTTACCTGCAAACAAGGATGTTACTGTCACTAAAGGCAGTTCAGTTACATCTCCAACCATGAAAGAAACTCCTGCTCAGTCGGCAAAGGCCCCAAGGAAAGCGGAGGTAACAGTTTCAGCAAGTATCACTCCGACAACCCCACACTGGGATTGCCGTCAGAACAGTGTCAGCATCAGCACACAGATCTGGGTGAGCACACATCTGTATCTTTGGACAAAACTCCACAACCAGAAACATCAAGGACAGCTCATTCTTCCTCGTCTCACTCTTCTGCCCTGCACTGTGTACGATCTACTTCAGAAAAGGCAGATGCAGATTTCCCTGAGCAACTGGAACAGAATGTACCCATGATCTTCAACATATGTGAGCTCTGTATCTGCGCAGAGGATACCCTCTCCTGTACCGGTCTCGTTCCAGAGAAGAGGCTCCGTAGAGTGCCTGTGCCAAGGCCCAACATCAACAGCACCTTCACTATACTGTAAGAATCACCTTTCCTCTCATCTCTGCATTCTGCCTATTGACGTAGCAAGCCTTTGCTTCAGTGTCTTCCTGTATCTGCCTCACTCCCCCTGCCCAACTGAAATGATTCTCATTTCTCATTGAGCCCAATGTTCAAGGCTTGGCTACACCCGTACCCATGCCTCGAAAGCAGCTCAAGGCATTTCCAGTGCAAACACGTTCTCAGAGCAAAAATCTCTCTGCCACTCATGAGTTAACGTTCCCTACTGATGTTAAGCCAGAGAGACCACCACCTCCCTGGTGTGACTGCACTTCCAGTGAATCAGAAGAAAGTGATGGGTATGATGAGCCAGCTACCAGTTTGCTCAGATTCTGAGTCTGAGAGCCTGAGAGCGGCATGGTACGCAAGGCATTTCACAGGAGCCACCGCCCTTCAACCAAGCGACCTCCTAGTAGCTCGGGACATGCTCCCGATAGAAGCTTACAGTTGAGACCTCTCGACCGTAAATGGTCAATCCCACCCAGGCCCCATGAGCTCCGTCTCTCTTTTTTCCCATCCAGGTGGAGGAAAATCAGTCTCCATCTTAGGAAGGGTTAAGAATGGACTCACTCAGTAATTTAAAAAAGGCCTGTGCCTCATATGGACCTACACATCCATACTGTAAGGAGTATCTTTACAGGCTGGAGTAAAAAGGCTCATTGGGTACCTCAAGCTTTTCATGTGGTTGCTAAGACTTGCTTAAGCCCTTCTCAGTATATGCAATGGAGGATGTAGTTCAGTGATGAGGCCAAGGTAAAACTATAGACCCAAGGCCATGCTGGACGAAAATTGTCAGGGACTAAATTGATTTATGAGATGTTAATAGGTGAAGGGAAATGGCACGACCCTAAAGCAAGTCACCTTGCCTCCTGCTGTTTTTACTCATGTCCGTGACGCCACCTTGTGAGCCTGGGAGAAGATTGATGCAGATGCTGAATTGAAGGGGAGCTATACTAAGATTATTCAGGGTGCCACAGAACCCTATGAGGACTTCACAGGGAGGTTGATGGAAGCCATAGGAAAGCAGGTGAAGGGTAAGGAAACTCAGGAGCTTTTGTCCAAACAATTGGCCTTTGAAAATGCTAATGAGGATTGCCAGGCCATGCGGTGCCCCATTAAGGAAGAGGAGGACATTATGGGGTACTTGAAGGCATGTGGGAATGTGGGTTCTATCAAACACTAGGCACCTATGAATGCTGTTGAGGCCTATGCCATACAGAGGCAAGATCAGGGCAAATGTTTTAATTGTGGGGATCAGGCCACTTCCGTAAGTACTGCAGGGAACCTCCAAACAGTGCCACTGTGAGAACACCAGCTGGACCTCGTCCATGATGGCATAGGGAAACCATTGGGCCAGAGATTGTCCTTCCCATCTTAGCAAGGCTGGTGACCCCTATTCTGAAAACTTGCAGTGGGGCCAGCCCCTGGCCCTGCAAAATCAGGGGACATTCCCAGCTGCATCCCTTCTCCCCTACGTGGAGCTTCAGAGCTCCAGTCAGTAGATTCGCTTCAACCGGCCACGGCAGGGAGCACTGCCTTGGATATTCCCTGCCCTGATACAGTTACCATTTCTCCCACCCAGAGTCCCTACAGATTAATTTCTGGTGTACAGAGACAAGATTTGAGCCCTGGGGTAGAAAGGGAGCTTGTTCAAGTGAACCTTAGAAGCAGCAAACCTTAGGTTGTCTGGAGGATTCCCTGACAGTGCAGGTAAAGGCGCCTCTGATCCCTGACTCCATTCCTCATGGAGCATCTAGAGGCTCACCGACAAGTGAGCCGTGAGCCTTCAGGGAACAAGAAGCTATCCCGCATATGGGATATGTGGAGCTGAGTTCTGTACCTGATGGGCATCAGGTTTTGAGCCAGGTTTTGAGCCAGGACAAAGACTATACTTTCATCATATGAAAGCACTGACCTCATGGCAGGTGGGGAATCTTTAGTCCTACAGGAAGTGCAGACTCAAGGACTACAGAAAAGCTTTTCTACTATGGAGCAAGAATCGTCACAGCCTAAAGAGAACCTTCATGATTATGTCATAACCACTCAAGGGGATCTGCTCCACCCTCTCTCTGGAACTGGGTCCCTGTCATCCAAGTTTTCTTTATCAACACCTTTATCAACACATCCATATTATCCTTATCAACATCTAAAATTTCCAAAAGTTATCAGTTGCTATGTCAGACTGCAAAGAGGTATCAGGCTCATCATAAGAAATCTCAAAGTAACAATTCTGGTTTATCTTCTGAAACCCAGTAGGATGTCGTGCTTAAGATTCCTGATTTACTGAAGAAAGTATGAAATGATTCCCTCATCATTTCAGAGGGAGTTGAGGATTCATTTTTTAGACTCAGCAAGGCACCTCTCCTAAGGCTCCAGACTCTCCAACTCAGACTCACAAAGCATTCCCAATCCAGACTCTGGAGAATCAGAGGATGACATTTTCACCAGGTCCCCCTCACGCTTCACCTTCACACATCCCCAGTGTCGTGATTGAACCTGCCAACGTGGTTGTTGCCGTAACAGTACACCCCAGTACAGTAGCAGGGCATTCTCCGAGTGGGCAGCAGGCTACAATGCATTCAGCCCCCCTTTATAATATGGAACCTTTAACCTCAAATGAGGCCCCCATCCCCTTACCCATGAAGGGAACCACAAATCAATCTCTAGGGCCCTCTAATGAAATGATGTGTCAACAGATTCTATTGTGAGTTGGGATCAACCTCTGCCTCTGACATTGCCCAAAGTTAAATCTGAGGCTCTGAGGGTTAGCACAACTTCACCACCCCAACATGCGACCCCAGCCAAATCCCTGGTTTCCCCAGGAAAGTTGGGACTTTTGGCACTGTAACAAGATAATCCAACTCCCTCTCAAATGATGATACTTTCTTCAGTCAATCTGGAAGTCCGAACACAGTCTGAAGGACTTCACTACTCTCAAAGTCAACAGGAGGGCCAACTTAAGTATCCAAAGCCCACAGTGGGGTTCCAAAGTGCACAACCAGATCTGTCTACAGAGTTAAATATGGATCTTGTAGCTAAATCAATATATCGGAATGTCACAGCCTCTCCTCTAGGTCTGGGTGAAGCTCAGGAACCAGCTCAGACTACAGCTGAGAAGATAGAATCATACTCTGTTCCCCAAAAGAGCCAAGTGCAATCTCCAGGCTCCCAGGAGAACCCAACTCAAATGAGACACCTATCACACTGTCTGAGTCCTCATTCAAACCTGAGTAAAGTCACATATCCACCTACAAACAAGGATGTTACTGTCACTAAAGGCAGTTCAGTTACATCTACAACTTGCAAGAGACTCCAACTCAGCCTGCAAAGGCCCCAAAGAAAGCGGAGGTAACAGTTTCAACAAGTACCACTCTGACAACCCCTACACAGGGATTGCCATCAGAACAGCGTCAGCAGCAGCACACAGATCTTGGTGAACACACATCTGTATCTTTGGACAAAACTCCACAACCAGAAACATCAAGGACAGCTCATTCTTCCCCGACTCACTCTTCAGCCCTGCCTTCTGTACAATCTACTTCAGAAAAGGCACATGTAGATTTCCCTGAGCAACTGGAACAGAATGTACCCATGATCTTCAACATATGTGAGCTCTATATTGCACAGAAGATATCCTCTCCTGTGCTGGTCTCAGTCCAGAGAAGAGGCTCCGTAGAGTGCCTGTGCCAGGGCCCAATATCAACAGCACCTTCACTATACTGTAAGAATCACTATTCTGTAAGAAAGATGTTTTTATTTTTATTTTTGTCACATGTATTAGTACAGCACACTGGCTTGTGAATGTGGGCAGATAGGTCTGTTATATAGATATTTAGAAATGGATTTTCTGGGCTGAAGAGTATGTAGTTAAGAACATTTAATTGACCTCAAAATATTTGTGTTAGTTTAACTGTTCATGAAAGCATTGATTCTCCATGCCCATCCACCTCTGGGCATTCTTCATTTGGGGACTCGTCTGATGACTGTACAAAAGGGATCCAGTCCATATTTTAATTTTTCTGGTTTTTTTTAAATTTTTTTTATTGAGTCACAGTGAGGGTACAGTTACAGATTCACACCTTTTCGTGCTTGTTTTTCCCTCATGCAGTATTCGGGAGCCCATCCCTCTACCAGTGTCCATTCTCCACCACCAATGAACCCAGTATCCCTCCCCCCCCACGCCCCCCCCCAATCCCATTCCCTCCGCCCCACCCCGCCTCTGTGGCAGGGCATTCCAATTTGTTCTCTCTCTCTCTCCTTTTGGGTGTTGTGGATTGCAGTAGGGGCACTGAGTGGCCATCATGTTCAGTCTCTAGTCTACTTTCAGCACGCATCTCCCTCCCCGTGCAGGATCACCAATCACATTTTACTTGGAGTTCCCTTCTCTATCTAGGATGACTTTCCCCCAGCATGTGAGGCCAGCTTCCAAGCTATGGAGCCAACCTCCAGGTATTATATACTACATTGGGTATTAGTCTCCTACTCTGTTGTTTTATATTCCACAGATGAGTGCAATCTTTCTATGCCTGTCCTTCTCTTTCTGGCTCATTTCACTTAGCATGATACTTTCCATGTTGATCCACTTATATGCAAAGTTCATGACTTCATCTTTTCTAACAGCTGCATAGTATTCCATTGTATAGATGTACCAAAGTTTCTTTAACCAGCCATCTGTTCTAGGGCACTCGGATTTTTTCCAGATTCTGGCTATTGTAAACAGTGCCGCGATGAACATATAAGTGCAGATGTCATTTCAACTATACTTTTTTGTTTCTCCAGGATATATTCCCAGAAGTGGTATTGCTGAATCAAATTCTGGTTATTTTTGAATTTAAATACTTTATGTTCACTGGACCTTTTTTGTATTGATGGTCCTTTGCCCATTTTCCTGATATTTATTGCTTTTTTATTGATAAGTCAGTTTATACACAAGGGATGTATAGAAAAATATTGACATCCAAAGTAGCAGACTAATGTTTCTTGAGTTTTGTATGTCATTAAACTTGAATACAAGCAATAAAGGACATTTAAGCTAATAAAAGCATGGTAGTTATAGGCATTTGATGCCAATTGGCAGAGAGGAAAAGGCTATAATTAGTTCATATTTTAAAATATCTTTTTATTGGGGGGCTGGAGCAGTAGCACAGCGGGTAGGGCATTTGCCTTGTACGTGCCGACCCGGGTTCGATTCCCAGCATCCCATATGGTCCCCTGAGCGCCGCCAGGGGTGATTCCTGAGTACAGAGCCAGGAGTAACCCCTGTGCATTGCCGGGTGTGACCCAAAAGTAAACAACAACAACAACAACAACAACAACAAAAAAATATCTTTTTATTTTAGCCATCATGGTTTAGTTTTATAGTACTGTCCATGGTAGTGTTTCATGGTAATTGCTCATGATTAAGTTTCAGTCATACACTGTTTCAACCCCCATCCCTCCACCAGCGTGCATTTCCCAGCATTAGTGTTCCCAGGTTCCCTCCCATCACCCTCACCCCCCACACCGTGACTGACTTAAGGCAAGCACTTTTCTTCTCTCCCTCTCTGCCTCTCTGTCTCTGTCTCTGTCTCTCTCCTTTGGGATTGTGGTTGCAATATTGATACTGAAGGTTATCAAGAATACCCCCTTATCTACCTTCAACACTCAATTTTTGTCCAATGTGATCATTCCCAACAATTATTGTCATACTGGCCTCTTCTCTTTCTTGCATACCCTCTGCCCCACATACATCTGTGCTTGAGTTCAACCATTAACCCAGTCTTCCTAGCCTGTTTTCCCTAGTTGTTGGTGTACAACATCCCATAATCTCAGGCCTAGCTAGCTTTGGATGTAAATATCATTTTTCTGTGCATAACACAATTCTCTCCCTACCTTTATCCATGAATCTAAATTGAGTTTTTCTATATTTTGTGGCTTAAACCAATGACAATACTTCTATATCCTCTCAAGGAGGCATCTTATTATCTGCTCCTTTAAAGGCAGACCAGCTGCTTTTGTTAGAGAGTTCAAAGTATAAACATAGGCATCCTGCTGAGAAGTAACAGAATTACCCATTGCCCTTTTTTCCTTTTCTTCCTTTATTTATTCTTTATTTCTTTCTCCCTTTCTTTCTCCTTTTCTTCTTTTCCCTTTCTTTCTTAATTCCTATCTTTCTTTGTTCCCTTTCTTTCTCTTTTTGTTTTTCTACCTTTCTTTCTATATATATTTCTTTAATCCCTTTCTTTTTCTTCCTTTCTTTTTTCTCTATATTTCTTTATTCCCTTTCTTTCTCCTTTTCTTCTTTTTATTTCTTTCTTTCTCTCTTTTTCTTCCTTCCTTCCTTCCTCCCTCCCTCCCTCCCTCCCTCTCTTCCTCCCTCCCTCCTTCCCTCTCTTCCTCCCTCCCTCCCTCCCTCCCTCCCTCATTCCTTTCTTTCTTTCTTTCTTTCTTTCTTTCTTTCTTTCTTTCTTTCTTTCTTTCTTTCTTTCTTTCTTTCTTTCTTTCTTTCTTTCTTTCTTTCTTTCTTTCTTTCTCCTTTCTCCATTTATTTTTCTTCTTTCTATCTTTATTCCCTTTTTTTATCTCTCCGCTTTCTCTATTTCTTCCATACCGGGCCTTTATCTTCGAGCCTCGAGCCTCGCATTGTGGGCGTCATGTGTTGCAATAATGTTGTTGTAAGGTTTGGTTAGACAGTCTGAGGCATTTAAGATATGCACACGAAAGAAATATACGTTTTCTGGGAGGATCACATAACTGTCTCCGGAGTTTTTTGTGTTGTGGCCTGCTGGAGAGCAGCCTGTTCAGCCCCCTTTAATCACCTAGGTTTATGTTTTAACCAATGATATTCAGCCACATAGGCAGAATATGCAAATTAACTTAGTCAACGGAAACAGTATCAAAGTCAGTTACAGCCGTTAGTATGGTCCTTTAAAGTAACAGCAATAGAAAAGGCAATATTTACTTCCAAGCCTAACTAGGCCTGAGATTATGGGATGTGTACACCAACATTTCCCCCTTTTTTGTTTAAAATGACCAGTAATAAACAATACAAACATTTTCACAAATCTTTCCAGTAATACCTCAAGAAAATCTTAAGAAAGTCTAACCTTATTCTACAGAAATTGTTTTCCATTTTACAATACAGAGTTTACACACATTTAGCAATATTTCAGTCCCAGTTCTGGTTCAGAGACATTTGTCAAAAAAGACCAATTAGTCTCTAAACAAAAACAACACTTTCATGCCATTTTTGGACGAACTTCACAGTCCAGGTTTTCCCACAATCAGTAACTGCCGAAACACTCCCGTTATCAGATTCTTCTTTCATGGGCATCCATAAGTCAAATTAGAAACTTCCTCTTTCTCAAACTTCATAGAGGCCCTGATAAAATATGCATGGAATATCATCCAGTCTTATATCATAAACCTGTTTTCTCTTAAAACTTACGTTTTGAACTAAACCAAGACATTTTGAACCTATTTTTATGTGCAATTATTTCAAGTCTCTTTTTAACAACTCAATATAATGCAGATACAAACAAAAATTATAATATAAATATTTAGAGAAAAAATGTACTAATAAAAACTTGTATCATTTTTACAAAGCATTGTGGGGTCCCATCCTGTCCAGCAGGGAGGACCGCATGTGGGGCTGAGAAGGGGACTCAGCCAAATGAACAGACACAGAGCCAGAAATCAAGAAGGAGGAAGAGAGAGAGTCTATTCTACTGGCAGTTACAATACTTATACCTCTCAGCTGGGAGGAAATGGTGTCTGGACCCACATACAGATGCAGATTGACATGTCCCTTTGTCAATAGGCTATTGAGAAACAAATGGCAACTATAGTGGCAACCTTGATACAAGCCTCTGTTTGAATCAGAAGAGCCAGGCTGTCTGACTAGGAAATAAGAGCCAGACTAGTTGTAAAGCAGCTCCCAAAAAAGCATGAGGAAAACATCTTTTTAATTAATTTTAATAGTTCTTATGCTTTAGATATTTCAAATCATGAATCTTTTACACCAGTCTTTAACAATTTTTATCTTGGTTTCATGCTCTAATTTTACAACTCTTAATAAGCTCCAAAAAACATTCAAACTTTTAAAAAAATTTGGGGGTACTTATTACTAACCTTTACTTCTGATTTCAATCTGACTTCAGTATTTAAACACTTAACACAGACAGACATACAGAAAGACGGCAAAATCACATGCATGTGCATTCATACATACCTGATCGATCGATCTGACCCTCCAAGAACCAGGGAAGAAAAACTGATGGACAGAGAAAGGAAGGGCAGTCCCCAGCGTAAAAATTTCCCCCTAATATTGGTTACCTTCTACTTTAAATCCCATTCAATGTGGAGTGCTACTCTTGGAATATTAGCGTTGCAAGGTATGTCAAGTTTCTGGTTTCTAGTAGAGTAGTCTATAGGTATCTAGTTTCAATTTGCCCATTTGAAATATATCATCAGTGTGAGATCTGTGCCATGATCTTGACTAATTTCTCCCTTCCCATTGACCTATTCAGGAATGTCCAGAATAGATCAGACAGCAAAACTGTATGGTAATAGCACTGACAGAATATACCTACCACAGAGCCTTTGAGACATAGCCTTGTATGGTGCCTTCCCTTTGTCACTAAGATCATAATTTAGTTCTCTTTTTAATTTTTTTAATTTTTATTCTTGTTTTTATATTTTTTTGCTTTTTTGGGTCACACCTGGGTGTGGTCCCCAAACAAAAAAAAAGCACCAAAGGAACCCCCCGCCCCCAAATAACAAAGAAATGTTCATTAAAGTCAGGGGTGTGTGATAGAGGAAAGTGTGATTGGTAGGGGCATATATGGGGCCTCTGTGAATCTGTGTTTCTTGTCAGGAATACGTCTTGGTGCCTTTGCTTTATTGTTCTTTCATGTTGGGGTGTGCACAGCCACTGGTTCTGGGCTCAAGGTTTACTTCTGGGGGATCATATGGGGTGCCGGGTCTGACCCAGGTAAGCCATGTACAAGGCAAACGCCCTCCCCACTGTACTATTGCTCTGGCCTCAATCGTTCTTGAGTATTTGTCATGTGCATTTTGTGCTCATTTTACTTCCCAGAACAAAAAATTAATGGTGTTAAGTTTCAAAGGGCTTCCTTTACAGACTTAGTTTCATTCTTCATGGGGTATCCAGAGTAATGTTTGGGAAGAGAGGAGGGAGTGGCAATCCTGTGGTTCTGGTGTCACCCAGAATTTGGATCTGACAGATTTTGTGACCTAGAGAATATGCTTTGTGTAGGTTACTTGGTGAGACGAGTCAGTAGCTGTGTTCATGTGCATGATGGATATAAGTGAGGACAAAACAAAGAGTTTAACCAGAGATCACTATCCCTAAGTTAAATAAGAATTAAGATCTTTAGAAAGCACCATTATTATGTGTAAGAATTAGTGGTATGTAGTAAATAGTCATAGTTATTTTGCATTTTGGTCCAGAAATAATTTTTCCATTTCTCAGAATCCTCAGTGACAATTCTTTGACTGAATTACATAAGGATTCATTTAAGGCCTGCAATCCCTCGAGTACTTGTAAGTTAATCATTTATTTATGAGTTTTTAGCTCTGTTGCTTATAAAACAAAGGGTGTACAAGTTAATCTTTATCATTTCTTCCAGCAAAACAATTCTATAGTTTTGTGATTACAGCATTAAAAACCTCTCATGTCATATCTGGCACTAAATTACATTTGCATGTATATATATATGTATAAATATATATATGTACATATATAAAAAACTTTAGGCTTACTCTTCAAGCCCATGTTCTCCCTGGATCATGTACTTTTCTTACTTGTCCCCACGACTTTTTGTTTGCTTTTTCTGCTCTGCAGAAGCCCGTGTTATCTCCTGAACACATTTTTTCTCTTTCCCACCCTCCCCATCTGTCTAAGAAAGTTTCTTTCAATAGAAACTGCCTTGCTTCGCAAGAGTTTTTTTTCAAACTTTCCTAATAGATGAAAAAAGTACTTATACCTGCATCACCCATATAAAACTAACATAAGTGCTAATTTACCATCTCCTCTGTGTCTCTGTAGAGTTCCTTTATGTCCCCTGAATCCAAACCAAGGCATGGTCCTGTTTTACATAGCCCATTAACTTAAGAATTGTTTTTTGTCAGCTGGGGAGATTGCACAAATGGTGAGTGTGATGCTTCGCAACAGGAGGCCCAGGATGGATTCCCAGCAGGACATGGTTCTGGGATCCCCATTCCCTGAGCCCCCAGTAGTGTCCCTGAAGTAGCCCCTGAGCACTACTAAATAAAAACAAAGATCTTTGCAAATATGTTCACGTTTTTATTTTTTATTTTTTACTTATTTATTTATCTATTTATTTATTGCTTTTTGGATCACACTCAGTGATGCTCAGGGGTTCCTCCTGGCTCTGCACTGAGGAAACTCAGAAATTACTCCTGGCAGTGCTGGGGGGACCATATGAGATGCCCAGGATCAAAGGCAGGTCAGCTGCCTGCAAGGCAAACGCTCCACCCGCTGTACTATCGCTCCAGCCCCATGTTTTTATTTATTTATTTTTTTAATTTTGTGTATGAAGCAAGACAGCTTTTATTAAAGCTTATTTAGAAAGATGTGAGGGAGAGAATTTAAGAAGTATGTGTTCAAGAGAGAACACAGGCTCTCCAGAGTGGAAATAAACCAGCAAAGAAACAGAGAAAGAAGCAAGTGACATGCCCCGAGGACTTTCAGGAGGTGCTTTTATTCAATCCTTCCAAAAGGGTTGTTCTTTCCTGGAGTTTTGCATGCTAAAACTTAGTCTGGGTGTTGTCACAGGAATGTCTTGCACTGTTGATGTTCTCTTTATAATCTCATGGATTCTTGTGTAACTTCTCCTTTTCTGAGGGGACCAGCCTTTTCTGGGTGGGGCTTTGGATTTTTGCACCCTGGTGATACCTCAGTTTCTCTTCCAAGAACTCAGGATTTGCATTTCAAATGATGTGATCATCAAGCCCTTGAGCTACTTTGGGGCTAGGGAATTTCTTCTTTAGTTTTATTATTCCCCCAAAGTATATCTGCCAGCCTGCACCAGCAAGAAGGGAAAAAGCAGTCCCAATGTCTCACCACAGGCATAGTGGGTCAACAGCCTGTCCCTTGAGGAAAGAATTTAAAGAGGTGCAACAGTGAAGCAGGTTAGTTTTTATTGAATGAAACGTGCTTAGGAAGATGTGGGAGGAGAGAAAGCAGGGCGATGTTGGAGAGAGAGCACCGGCTTTTCCAGAGTGCAAGTGAATAAGCCAAGGAACATAGACTCTAGCAAGCGAGACACACGGGAGAGCACAGCTTGAAGAGCAAGCTCAAACAATTATATTAAATATAGCAATTTTACATGAAGATAAAATATTGAACTCCACCTATCATTGAGAACATAAAAATCACCTAATCAATTCTCTGCTTTGAGAGAAGTTAAAGTCCAATATTAGAACCAAATAGTTATATATTTTGTTCATGAAGATTTGTGGTTGAGAGAAAGGAAAGCAAGGTTAGGGGTTCTGGATCATTCAAATCTACTCATTCAATATTATTTTGACTTTGCTGGTTATTCCTAAAATTAGATATTTGGTAGTTAATTGAAGCAATATTTTCCTTTTCCTTTTCCTAGAGATTTATCCTGCAATAAAATACAGTTTATTGAAAGGCATACATTTGAAGCACTACTATATCTGCAGTATGTGTAAGTTAAAAATATGCTTCATTATTTTTGGAATTTTTAGAACACTTAAATGTCAGCTTCTGTTATTCATTTGAATATCATTAGAACATTATAAATAGCTACTAAAACTGTACAGCAAATCTGTTTTTCCTGTAAGTAAAGATTAGTATGAGAATACTAGTCAGAGCAATGTGAACAATAGAACCGTGGCCCTCAACCAGGATGATTTTGTACCCACATGACCCTTGATAGTGCCCTGAGGGTTTTTTTATTGTTTTAATTGTCAGATCTATAATGATTCTGTTGGTACCTAGTGAGCAGAGGCCTCCAGATACACTGCTGAATAGCTACAATGCACTGGACAGCCCCCCCATAACTATCCAGCCCCCATGTGGCAGTAGAGCTGTAGTCATGAATCCCTGTTCTAGAGAACTTCATTAGTTAAGTATTTGTTAAGCATTTGCTATTTTGTGTCTAAGTCCGTATAGCATCATAAACATCAAAGAATAAAATTTTAAGCTTAGGTCTTCCACAGTGATGTTTAGCGCATGAAATGTTGTGGTTATGTGAATTAAAAGTAACGCCCAGTGTGACCCAAAAAGGAAAAAAAGAATATTTCTTCTTTCTCTTCTTCCTCTTCTTCTTCATCCTCTTCCCCTTCTTCCTCTTCCTCCTCTTCCTCCTCTTCCTCCCCTTCCTCCTCCTCCTGTTCCTCCTCCTCCTCCTCCTCCTCCTCCTCCTTCTTCTTTTTGTTCTTCCTTCTTCTTCTTCTTTGTCTTCCTCCTCCTCTCTTCTTCCTTCTTCCTCTTCCTTCTCCCTTTCCTTCTTCCTCTTCCTCTTCTTTCTCTTCTTCTTCTTTGTTTTTGTCTTCATCTTCTTTCTATTCCTCCTCCTCGGTTTCTTTTTCCGTCTTCCTTCCTCTTCTTCCTCTTCCTTCTTCCTCTTCCTTCTTCTTATTCCTCCTTTTTCTTCTTCCTTCTTCTGTCTTCTTTCTTCCGTCTTCCTTCTTCTTCCTTCTTTCTTCATCTTTCTTCTTTTTCTTCTTCCTTTTTCTTCATCCTTTTTTTTCTGCTGCTGCTGCTTTTATTTATTTTTTCTTTTTTTCTTTGTTAGGAATCTTGGTTGCAATTTAATCACCGAACTGAGCTTTGGAACATTTTAGTTCTGGAATGCGTTTTTTACAAAAGATGTAAGTGGAAAAGCAGATAAATATATGTTGAAACTGTGCATAAAAACATCACACAGTTATTAATAATGCATTGGTATAAGGCCAGTGTGAACTATAACAAGTATGTCCTGAGATCCAATACCTTTTTTTCAAATGAGGAAACTAAGGAACAAAGAGGCCAGGAGATCTGCATGGTGCATGGCAGGCTTTGCTTTCCCTATTACTGATTATTGGCAGGAGCATGAACAGAAAAGCACCTGTTAGCATTGTCACTGGTACGTGCTGTACTGTGAATGAGGCTTTAAATTCCCAGTTTAATCCCAACTTAGGTTCCTGTTCATGTGCAAAGTTCCTAACCACTTAAATGTATGTTTTATGAGAGGTATTGATCTTAAATTGTTTACTAAGGAGGAATTTTTTTTCTTTTTGGGTCATGCCCAGCAATGCATAGGGCTTACTCCTGGCTCATGCACTCAGGAATTACTCCTGGCAGTGCTCAGGGGACCATATGGGATGCTGGGAATCGAACCCTGGTTGACCACGTACGTGCAAGGCAAATGCCCTACCTGCTGTGCTATCGCTCCAGCCCCACTAAGGAGGATTTTATGGTGCAATTATTTTTTAATATTCATATTTGGAGAGAATATACTCACAGTTTCTCAACCCAAGGGTATGCCTTCCATGTATTTCCATCAATGGAAGAAACAGAGTTTCCTTGGAAATGTCTGTGAAGAAACACAATTCACAGTCTTGAATGGGTAGGAAAAGAATGAACAGGATAAGTAAAAGAATCATGGAGACACAGAAAACACCAGCTTCTTTCCACAGCTATCAGCTTCCCATTTTGCCCAACTAAACACATAATGTGGGCCCACTGGTCAAACAATGAAATATCTCACAATCTGAACTTCAAATTCCTGGAGTAGCTAAATAATGCCAGCTAGTTAGCATGTAAGTCATTTTTCCAAACTCACACCTATTGTAACTCCTCCTGCAAATCAATAGAGAAAGTTTTAATTTCATAATTACACAGAGAAATGAATAAAATTTTCAGTAAATACATATTTAGAAATATTGTCAGAGACCACCAAAGTTTTTGGTCAATGTTCTCTGCTGACATTTTGAGATAGTAGAAATTTCTAGGTAGAGACTAGGGAAATTAGAAAATGAGGGGGACTAGTGAGGAGAGATATATTCAACGTACTTCACCAGGAAAAGAACAAATCACAAAGAATTACCTTCAGTGGGGGGAAAATGCACAGGAAAGAGACTAGAAAAAACCCCAAGATGGTAACAGGAGTTACTGTGCGGTAGTCACACAGGTGGTAGAGTGGGAAAGTGGGATTTTCACACATTACCCTGTTAAATTTACTGATGTATTGTAACAAGGAGAATATGCTCATGAATTTACACATGTATAGATGAATGAAGTTGGTGGGAGTAGGGGTGGAGGTGGTGGAGGTGATGGTGCTCAGGATTTACCCTTGGCTCTGGACTCAGGGCCTATATTTTTTTTCTGCGTCAATAAATTTTAATTAGGGGCTGGAGCAATAGTACAGCGGGTAGGGCTTTTGCCTTGCACGTGGCCGACCCGGGTTCGATTCCCAGCATCCCATATGGTCCTCTGAGCACCGCCAGGGGTGATTCCTGAGTGCAGAGCCAGGTGTGACCCATAAAGAAAATAATAATAATAATAATAATAATAATTTTTAATTAAACTCCTGGAGGTGATGGATGGGGACCATATGGGGTGCCTGGGATTGAACCTCGGTTGGCCACATGCAAGGCAAGAGCCCTTGGTATGACTGTGCTATGACTCTGGCTCCCTGAGTTCAGTTTTATTTATTTATTCATTTATTTTTGTTTGTTTGTTTTGGATCACACCTGGCGATGCACAGGGGTTACTCCTGGCTCTGCACTCAAGAATTACTCCTGGCGGTGCTCAGGGGACCATATGGGATGCTGGGATTTGAACCCGTGTAGGCCGCGTGCAAGGCAAACGCCCACCCCGCTACGCTATCACTCCAGCCCCTGAGTTCAGTTTTAACCACTAACTCTGTGGATCACTTTGAATCTAGGTTTGTCAACTTCCCCAGCAACATGTGTTGGTGTACAACATTCCATAATCCCAGGCCTAGCTAGGCTTGGATGTAAACATTGTTTTTCTGTTACTGTTGCTTTTTTGTTTTTGTTACTGTTGCTTTAAGGGACTATGCTAAGAGCTATTAATGGCTATGTAACTGACTTTGATTCTGTTTCCCTTGACTAAGTTAATTTGCATATTCTGCTTATGTGGCTGAATATCATTGGTTAAAACATTAACCTAGTTAATAAAAGGGGGCTGAACAGGCTGCTCTCTGGCAGGCCACAACACAAAAAACTCCGGAGACAGTTATGTGATCCTCCCAAAAAATGTATATTTCTTTTGTGTGCATATCTTAAATGCCTCAGACTGTCTAGAAAGATAGAATGAAAAAAAGGAAAGAAGAAAAAGAAAGGGAATTAAGGGCTGGAGTGATAGCAGAGCGGGTAGGGCCTTTGCCTTGCACGTGGCCGACCCGGGTTCGAATCCCAGCATCCCATATGGTCCCCTGAGCACCGCCAGGGGTAATTCCTGAGTGCATGAGCCAGGAATGACCCCTGTGCATTGCCGGGTGTGACCCAAAAAGCAAAAAAAAAAAAAAAAAAAAAAAAAAGAAAGGGAATTAAGAAATAGAGGTAGAAAGAAAGAAAGCAAAGAAGAAAAAGAAAGGGGGTAAAGAAATAGAGATAGAAAGAAAGGAAAGAAGAAAAAGAGAAAGGGAGAAAGAAGCAAAGAGAAAGAAAAAATAAAGAAATATAGATGGAAAGAAAGGAAAGAAGAAAAAGAAAGGGGATAAAGAGATATAGAAAGAGAAAGAAAGAAAGAAAAAGAGAGAGAGAAAAGAAGAAAAAAGGGAAGAGATAGAAAGAAAGAAATAGAAGGAAGAAGAAAAAGAGTATATAGAAATATAAAGGAAGAAGAAAAAAGGGAATAAAGAAATAGAGATAGAAGTAAAGAAGAGAAGAAAAAGAGAAAGGGATAAAGAAATAAATAGAGAGAAAGAGAAGAGAAAAAAGGAAAGAGAAAGAAATGAAGAAATATAGATAGAAATAAGAAAAAAGGGAGAAAGAAGAAACATAGATAGAAAGAAAATGAAACAAAGGAAGGAAGAAGAAGAAAAAGAGAAAGAAAGGGAGAAAGAAGGGGCTGGAGAGATAGCACAGCGGGTAGGGCGTTTGCCTTGCATGCGGCCGACCCGGGTTCAGATCCCAGCATCCCATATGGTCCCCTGAGCACGGCCAGGGGTAATTCCTGAGTGCAGAGCCAGGAGTAACCCCTGTACATTGCCAGGTGTGACCCAAAAAGCAAAAAAAAAAAAAGAAAGGGAGAAAGAAGAAACATAGAAAGAAAGAAAGAAAGAAAGAAAGAAAGAAAGAAAGAAAGAAAGAAAGAAAGAAAGAAAGAAAGAAAGAAAGAAAGAAAGAAAGAAAGGAGGAAAGAAAGAAAGGAAGAAAGAAAGAAAGAAAGAAAGAAAGAAAGAAAGAAAGAAAGAAAGAAAGAAAGAAAATAGAAAGCAAGCAAAGAAATAGAAAAGAAGAAGAAGAAAAAGAAAGGGAGAAAGAAGAACTATAGATAGAAAGAAAGAAAGGAAGGAAGAAGAAGAAAGAGAAAAAGAAAGGGAGAAAGAAGAAACATAGAAAGAAAGGAAGTAAGGAAATAGAAAGAAAGGGAGAAAGAAGAAATACAGATAGAAAGGAAGCAAAGAAATAGAAAGAAAGGAAGAAGAAAAGGAGAAAGAAAGGGAATAAAGAAATATAGAGAAAAAAGAAAGAAACGAAGGAAAAGGAAAGAAAGGGATTAAAGAAATATAGATAGAAAGGTAGAAGAAGAAAAAGAGAAAGAAAATACAGAAAGAAAGAAAGAAAAAAAGAAATAAAGAAAGAAGGAAAGAAAGAAAGAAAGAAAGAGAAAGAAAGAAAGAAAGAAAGAAAGAAAGAAAGAAAGAAAGAAAGAAAGAAAGAAAGAAAGAAAGAAAGAAAGAAAGAAAGGGAAAAAAAGAGAAAGAAATAAAGAATAAATAAAGGAAGAAAAGGAAAAAAGGGCAATGGATAATTCTGTAACATCACAGCAGAATACCTATGTTGACACTCTGAACTCTCTAACAAAAGCAGCTGGTCTGCTTTTAAAGGAACAGATAAAGCTACGCCTCATTGAGAGGGTAAAAAAGTATTGTCATTTATTTAAGCAAAAAGAGAACAATTTAATTTAAAACTATGGGAAAAAGTAAGGGAAAGTTGCATCATGCACAAGTTTTCAAGGCAACTTACAGAGAAACTCCTGTGTTAGAGGAGAAAAGTGGGGAAGAATCTCTGATATTGCCAAAATTTTGTGCTAAGCCAACAGCATCTGTATTGTCTGGTGATTCATATCAAATTGATGATTCACCTGCCCGGTCTGAGTCTGACAGCGTCAAGACAGACACAGAAAATTCAGTCTCAAAAGAGGTTGTAAGCGCCCAAGAATTGAGAAAATTTAATTAAAACCTAGTTAAATTAATTAGACAAATGAAGTACCTTGAGATGCACCACCCTTCTGAAAGAAAGATAATGCCTGCTGTACAGGGTATCACTGATCCTGACCCTTTAGCAGTTCTTTCCCCTCGCTATTATAAGAATAGAAAAGAGGAATCTCTGTGTTCCCTTTTTAAGCTTACTCCTGAGTTGCATTCTCTGATGCAAAAATATGAAGCTCCTTTATATAAAGCAAAATTGAGCCAACAGCCTGCTCAGTCAGTTTATGGCTTTTCCAGTCGTTTGTAATCCTGATGTGCAAGGAAAAAACCAGGAAGGGGAATAGAGCCTGTTCCTTTTAAGTTTCTTTCCTCATTTAAGCAAGCTGTGACCACCTATGGTGTTACTTCTAACTATGTTTTAGCCCTTCTTGAAAATTTTGCAGAAGCTAATACTGTAATTCCGCTTGATTGGCAAACTCTTGCAGAGGCAGTGTTAGAAAATTCTCAATCTGTACAATTTAAACCTTGGTGGAGGGAAGAGGTTGAGAAATTTGCTAGAATTAAAACACCAAAACAAGCTGATAACATTGTGAACCAGATTTTAGGCACTGGCAACTAGGCTTTAGTGGAAGAACAAGTCTGTTTAGAGGCAAACATTTTAGAAGCTGTTAATAACACCTGTCTAAAGGCGTGGCGTTACCTTGAGACCTCTGCAAAACGTACAAAAACCATCAGGGCATGTGCAGACTCATTCAATCTCAACTAAAGTTTCAGCTCTACCCAGTCTGGGGGTTTTGAAGACAGTATCTTCTCCAACCACAGAGAAGACCACGCTCAGACTTCTAATCAAAATCAACCTTCTACAAATCAGTATTTGACTGTAACCCCAGAAGCGGGAGAAGGCTGCGGACAGAGAATGCTGCGGGGCCGCCGTGGTCACCCATCGCACAGTGTGCGGCCGAGGCCTACCTTCCCCGCACACAACCTGCATCCCCAGCACGCTGCACTCTGCAAGCCTGGGCTGCAGCAGCGTTGCACGGCCACGGCCACGGGGCCCGAGGTGCAGCCCGAGAAAGTGTCGCGGCGAGCTGACAGCCACGGTTCACCAGGTCCCCCTCACGCCTCACATTCACACAACCCCAGTGTTGTGATTGAACCTGCCAATGTGGTTGTTGCCATAACAGTACACCCCAGAACAATAGCAGGGCATTCTCCGAGTGGGCAGCAGGCTACAACTCACTCAGCCCCCCTTTATAATATGGAACCTTTAACCCAGAATGAGGACCCCATCTACTTACCCAAGAAGGGAACGACAAATCATTCTCTAGGGCTCTAATGAAATAACTTATCCTCCTGAACCTGATGTGTCAACAGATTCTATTGTGAGTCGGGATCAACCTCTGCCTCTGACATTGCCCAAAGTGAAATCTGAGGCTCAGAGGGTTAGCACAACTTCACCACCCCAGTGAGAGACCCCAGCCAACTCTCTGGTTTCCACAGGAAAGTTGGGACTTTTGGCACTGCAATAAGATTTCCAGATGTATTCACTCCCTCTGAAATGATGATACTTCCTTCAGTCAATCAGAAAGTCCCAACACAGTCTGATGGACTTCAGTCTCCTCAAAGTCAGCAGGAGGGCCAACTTAAGTATCCAGAGCCCACGGTGGGGTTCCAAAGTGCACAACCAGCTCTGTCTACGGAGGTAACTATGGATCTTGTAGTAAATCACTACATCAGAATGTCACAACCTCACCTCTAGGTCTGGGGGAATCTCAGCCACCAGTTTTATCTAAAATGAGTCTCTACACGTACGGGGGCCACAACTGAAATTGGCCCTTTTCCAGTCCATGAGGAAGACTCTGATCACCCTGCAGTCACCCTTGAAAAGACCGAATCTACTCCAGGTCAACAAGAGACCATTGCTCAGACTCTAGATCTTCCTGAGGTGGACACTTAACACAGTCTTTCAGGAGATCCCAAATAACTCATTAGAGCAACCTGAGATTAGACCACTTGCTCAGGATCTGGCCTCAGCTCATCCTCTAAAGACTCCTGCAACAACCAGATCTGTAACCCAGAAAGAGACCCCACCTCAACATTCAGTCTCTCAGGAGGACTTGACTACATATGAGCCTCCAAATGAGACTGAAAATATTTTTATCCCAACAAGAAAACGCACTTAAGTCTACAGAGTACCCTGAGAAGATAGAATTATTCTGTTCCCCAAGAGAGCCAGGCTCCCAGGAGAACCCAACTCTGTTTCCTGGATCTCCCCAGGATGAATCATCTCCAGCTCAGGAGGTCCAGGCTTCATTTCCAGGCCTCTCTGAGAACATGGAATTATCTGGCTGGCAGATTGTATCATCAACCACTTCAGAAACACAGATGTTCCAGAGTGAGAGGGTAGTTCTACATTTGGGACAGACTCAAACTCAGCTTTCACCAGACAAGGGACCTGCTGAGGAAATAGAAATTTCTTCAGCTATGCAGGAGACCCTCACCCAGCTCTCAGAGCTACCAACTGATACTTTTTGCCTCAGGCTCCCAAGCATTTGGAAGGAACAGTTTCAGCGTCAACTCAGCATCCATCATCAGTCCGGGTCACGACTATCTCGGCAGAACCAAGTAGGGAGAGCAAAGGTTCTACGACCCTGAAGAAGACTAGCGCTCCCACAGAGCACACCGTGACAAAACCGTCAGGGCATGTGCAGACTCATTCAATCTCGACCAAAGTTTCAGCTCTACCCAGTCTGGGGGTTTTGAAGACAGGACCTTCTCCAACCACACAGAAGACCACGCTCAGACTTCTAATTAAAATTAACCTTCTACAAATCAGTATTTGACTGTAACTCCAGAAGCGGGGGAAGGCTGCGGGCAGAGAATGCTGCGGGGCCGCCGTGGTCACCCACCGCACAGTGTGCGGCCGAGGCCCACCCTCCCCGCACACTCCCCGGTCCTGCGCAGGTGTGTGTGTGGGGGGAAGTCCCCAGCACGCTGCACTCTGCAAGCCCGGGCTGCAGCAGCGTGTCACGGCCACGGCCCCGAGGTGCAGCCCGAGAAAGTGTCGCGGCGAGCTGACAGCCATGTTTCCCTTGTCATAGGTCACGGCGTGGGGCCACGGCGGGAAGTCGCGGCTGGAGGGGAGCCTTTTCAGAAACACCCCGCCCTGCCCTCCCACACGGATCACATGCAAGGCTCTGACCGTGGGGTCAGGGCTCAGCTCCCACACCAATAGGGTTTTGTCACTCTTGCTGGGAACCGTGAAAGGTACCACCTCAGCCCTCCTCGGCTTCACTGCGCCTGCGCGCCCCAGCCTCAAGGAGGCTTTTTCAAAGGGGGCGCGCCCGAGGGGTGGGGCGTGCTGGGGGCGGGGCTACCGTGGCCAGGCCCAGCCCACAGTGTGCAGGGCGAGGTGCTAAATCCCCACCTTAGAACTCCATGGAGTCCAGTCAGCCCAAGTCTTTCTTGAAGAGGCCAGATGGCTAATTTTCTTTCTTTTTTTGTTCTAAGAGTTGTTCATAGTAAGTGGTGACGTTCAATATTTCAACACCAATTCCACCACCGTTACACCTTTCCACCACCTTTATTTTGAGTTTTCCTACCACTACCAAAGACTGCCCAAAAAGATGTTAAAGAATTTATTTTGCATCGCATGTTATAAATAATTGACTAAACATGATGCAAAAAGGTTTCCTTAGAGGTGTTAGGGGTGGCAGATCTCTGCCCGGGGGAGGCTCGGAGAAACAAAAGAACAAAATCAAGACAACTCTTTCTGCAAAGGCACGGGGTTTATTCAAGCCCAACTGTGCCTGAATAGCGCTGCATAGCTGAAGGCTCCGAACTCAAAAAGCGAGCTGTTTTTATACCCTTTTGGGGTGAAAAGGGAAACACACATATTACAAAGGGAATCACACATATTATTGGATCAAAGGGAAACAATCACACCTATTGAATCAAAGGGAATCACACATAGGTCACTTAATTTGCTTATCTCAACATTTCTGTTTTTTTAAATTTTTTTATTGAGTCACCATGTGGAAAGTTACAAAGTTTTCAGGTTTAAGTCTCAGTTATACAATGCTTGAACACCCATCCCTTCACCAGTGCATATATTCCACCACCAAGAATCACAGTATAGCTCCACCCCGTCCCCCCACACCCCTAGCCCCCCCACATCCCTAGCCCTCCACCACCCCTAGCCCCCCCCTTGCCTGTGTAACTGATAAATTTCACTTTACTTTCACTTTGATTGCATTCAATATTTCAACAGAACTCACTATTATTGTTTGGAGAGTCTCCCCCCTAAAGTCAGACCTGCTGAAAAGGAAGCATTTGACAATTTGTTTTCCATTGCTGAGAATGAAGAGGTATGAGGTCGAGTGACCGCACCTAGTGGCCTCATGGTTTGGGGTTTCTGTATTTTAGTATTTTAGTAACTAAGTCCAGAGAAATATCTGCCAGGAATTGCATAACTGCAAACTTGCTCTTCTCAATTATATTATATTCCGCATATGAGTGCAATCTTTCTATGTCTGTCTCTTTCTTTCTGACTCATTTCACTCAACATGATACTTTCCATGTTGATCCATTTATATGCAAATTTCATGACTTCGTGTTTTCTGACAGCTACATAGTATTTCATTGTGTATATGTACCAGAATTTCTTTAACCAGTCATCTGTTTTGGAGCACTCTGTTTTTTTCCAGATTCTGGCTATTGTGAACAGTGCTGCAATGAACATAGAAATGCAGATGCCATCTCTACTATACTTTTTTGCCTCTCCGGGATATATTCCCAAGAGGGTATTGCTGGGTCAAATGGAAGCTCAATTTCTAATTTTTTGAGAATTGTCCATATTGTTTTCCAAAAGGGCTGATCGAGTCGGCATTCCCACCAGCAGTGAAGAAGAGTCCCTTTCTCCCCACATCCACGCCAACACCGGTTGTTTTGGTTTTTTGGGATGTGGGCCAGTCTCTGTGGTGTGAGATGATATCTCATTGTTGTTTTGATCTGCATCTCCCTGATGATTAGTGATGTTGAACATTTTCTCATGTGCCTCTCAGCCATTCGGATTTCTTCTTTGGGAAAATTTCTGTTCATTTCATCACCCCATTTTTTGATTGGGTTGGCAGTTTTCTTCTTGTGGAGTTCAACCAGTGCATTGTATATCCTTGATATCAACCCTTTATTGGATAGGTACTGCGTAAATATCCTTTCCCATTCTGTAGATTGTCTTTGTACTTTGGTCACTGTTTCTCTTGAGGTGCTGAGGATGCAAGGATGGTTTAACATCCGGAAATCAATCAACATAATCCATCATATCAACAAAAGAAAAGATAAAAATCATATAATCATATCAATAGATGCAGAGAAAGCATTTGACAAGATCCAGCACCCGTTTATGATGAAAACTCTCACCAAAATGGGTATAGAAGGGACCTTCCTCAATATAGCCAAAGCCATCTACCACAAGCCTACGGCAAGCATCATCCTCAATGGGGAAAAACTAAGACCCTTCCCACTGAGAACAGGGACAAGACAAGGATGCCCACTCTCTCCTCTTCTGTTCATTATAGTACTGGAAGTTCTTGCAATAGCGATTAGGCAAGGAAAAGATATTAAGGGCATTCAGGTAGGAAAGGAAGAAATCAAGCTCTCACTATTCGCTGATGATATGATATTATACTTAGAAAACCCTAAAACCTCTAGCAAGAAACTCCTAGAAACAGTAGACTCATATAGTAAAGTTGCAGGCTATAAAATCAATACCCAAAAGTCCATGGCTTTCTTATATGCAAATAGTGAGAGAGAAGAAAGCAACATGATAAAAGCAATCCCATTCACAATTGTGCCTCAAAAAATCAAATACCTTGGAATCAGCTTAACTAAGGAGGTAAAGGACTTGTATAATGAAAACTACAAAACGCTACTTCAGGAAATAAAAGAAGACACGAGGAAATGGAAAAATATCCCCTGCTCATGGATTGGAAGAATTAATATTGTCAAAATGGCAATTCTCCCCAAAGCATTGTCCAAATTCAATGCGATCCCTATAGGGATACCCTTATCGTTCTTCAAAGAAATGGAGCAGGTGCTCCTGAAATTCACATGGAACAATAAGCCCCCACGAATAGCTAAAGCAATTCTTGGGATAAAGAAAATGGGAGGAATCAACCTCCCCAACTTCCAACTCTACTACAAAGCAGTAGTCATTAAAACAGCTTGGTACTGGAACAAAGACAGAGCAGCAGACCAACGGAACAGGGTTGAATACTCTGACACATCCCCCCAAATATATGACCATCTAATCTTTGATAAGGGAGCAAGAAATGTGAAGTGGAGCAAGGAAAGCATGTTTAACAAATTGTGCTGGCAAAACTGGACAGCTACATGCAAAAAAATGGGCTTAGACCTCCACCTATCACCATGTATAAAAGTCAGATCAAAATGGATTAAAGACCTCAACATCAGACCACAAACCATAAGGTACATTGAAGACAAGGTCGGAAAAACCCTCCACAACATTGAAGATACTGGTATCTTCAAAGCTGACACACCACTGGCAAAGCAGGTGAAAACAGAAATAAATAAATGGGACTATCTCAACATTTGTTGACTGTTGACTGTTTCCCTGCAAATGTTTGCTTACAGTTCCTAGGGCAGTTTGTTGGCCCATTTGGTGACAGTTTCCTGCCCAGCGGCAGGTTGCAAAAACATCTTTCAAAGCAGACAAGCAGTTACAAAGGCAAATTTAACCCTTAACCTGCCCTCTTCTTTAGAGGAAAGTGTGTGAAAATTGTTCTATCTCATCTTGTTGCCATTGAGTCCCAAGATTAGAGACCAGAGAGCTAATTTAAGGATGTAGGGGCAAGGACCTCTAGGAAGCAGCTGGTTCTTGTTCATCCTGGACATTTGGGTAGAGAGCACCACCTAGTGAAACTGGAAAATGAGGAGCGCTGACTTTGTGTGGAAAACTACCCTGGAAGAGACAGGTCATAAAAATCTTTGTGATTGGTAGTCCCCCCTGAATCCTTAAAAAACAAATTCCTTCCTCCTCGCCCCATCCGGACCCAACATAATACTGGACCACTGTGAAGTTGTGTTTGTGGAGCTGGGATGATGTGGGAGCTGAGAGCAGGGCAGAAACTGGGGAATTGAGTTGATTCAACTTGTGGGTCCAATATGGGAGCTCATGGTCCCCCGAGCACCGCCAGGAGTAATTCCTGAGAGCAGAGCCAGGAGTAACTCCTGTAACCAAAAAATGTTAAAAAAAAATGTTAGTGTCAGATGGAATTGTGTTCATTTGTTTTGGGGCCACACTCAGTGATGCTCAAGGGTGACTCCTGGCTTTGTGCTCACGCATAACTGAACCCCTCGCAGGGCTTAGGGGACCATGTATGGAGCTGGGAATTGAATCCAGGTCAGCAGAGGCAGGACAGCACCAAATTCCATCTGTGAAACTTTCCCTAGTCCTTGAAAAAGGGATAATAATATCAGGGGTCAGAGCAATAGTACAGCAGGGAGAGTATTTATTTGCCTCGCATGCAGCTGATCAGGTTCAATCCCTAGCATCCCATATGGTCCCCTGAGAACCACCAGGAGTAATTCCTGGGTACAGAGCTAGGGGAAACCCCTAAGCATTGCCAGGTTTGGCCCCTCCTCCAAAACATAAAGGATAATATAACTAATGTTCTTCTTTTCTAGGACTAAAAGTGATTCCTTTAGTCAAGTGTGACCTCTCTAGAATGCTAATAATTGTTTTATAAAGAAGAATTTAAAAGAATATTTTAATTGATTCCCTTCAGTTAAAGTTGCTTTAAAAATGGAAAATCTTCGATCATGATCTTAATACTTTTTTCATGATCTTAATTTTATTCTGTTTTTTCTGTTCTGGAAACTAGATGTCTGGAAACTACCACATCATCATTTGTCAGTTTATGGCTGCTGTAGTTAAAACTCAGAAGTAGGAACATGAGTGATTCAAGGCACACCCCAGTTTTATCAGGACTGATAGCTGCTACACGTAGGACATGCCTCCATCTGTCCCTTTTCTGCAAATTGCCCTGTATGGTCCTTAAGCGGGTTTTTTTCCATATCGGCACCTCCTAAGAAAATTAAATCAACAGTGATAGGGTGCTTGCCTTGCTTGTGACTAACCTGGTTCCTTCCCCGGCATCTCATGTGGTCTCCTGAGCACTGCCAGGAGTGATTCCTACATGACCAGTCAAGAGTAACCCCTGAACATTGCTAGGTATGGTGCAAAAACAGCATACAAAAAAAGATCCTGGGTAAGATAGATACGACAGAGGGTAAGGTGCTGGCCTTGCATGTGGCCAACCCAAGTCTGATCCTTGGAAGAGTATGTAAAATACAAAGGAACATGTTGGGAGCCCCCCACCCTCCTCTTTTAAGAAAGGATCATCCCTAATCATTAATGTTCCTGTTTTTGGTTGATGACTGGGAGTGTATCCTCAGCATTCCAAGGGGTCACTCCTGAGCAAGACATTCAGGAATAGCCCCAGACACTTGGGTGTGGTCCCAAATACCCCTCCCCCAAACAAAACAGAGACATAGATTCCATCCAGCCCTTTTTTTTTTTTTTTTTGCTTTTTTGTGTCACACCCTGTGATGCACAGGGATTACTCTTGGCTCATGCACTAAGGAATTAGTCCAGGCAGTGCTCAGAGGACCATATGGGATGCTGGGAATCAAACCTGGGTTGGCCGCATGCAAGGCAAACACCCTATTTGCAGTGCTATAGCTCCAGCACTATCCAGGACTTTGTAAAGATGATCTGAATTCTAGTTCATTCTTCCAGAGCAGGCTGAAATCTTTGGCATTCTTACATACTTCCTCCACCCACCACTATTTTCTATGCCTCAATACCAGATCATTAAACTGCACCTGAGCTTTCTCTCTCCATAAAAAAGATTGGCTTTGGATATGGTAACTGGACTCTGATATTGTTTCAAACCAGTAATTACAGAGTTCATTGCCTCTCCCAACACCCTGTGAAACTGTTCACACAGGTCTCCACTTCACCATGAACATTCACGGACAATAGGTTTTTATCTTCCTTTTAGTACCTTGAGGGCTCTGTTTGCCTTTGACACTCAAATTTGATCAGGAAAGTGTGAACGGTTTCTTCGTACAAGGAATACTTCCATAATCCCCCAAATAGACATTTCATCGGGGTCCCCTAGGTTTTACGAATGACAGTCAGGAGCTAGGGGCCCGGACTTGCATGGGAATGAGGAGGCAGCCCTTGGAAACCCTGTAGTCCTGGGGCTCTGGCTCCATTTGGCTTGTGATGGGGAAGAGAAGAAAATGACAGAGAATGAAAGCAAAGGACAGAAGAAATGGAGAATCCCCAAGTGAGGAGCAAGAGTAGTTCTGGAAAACTCCACAGCAGGCCGGCTTCCCCCACCTCATTCCAGGGGACACTCTGTCACCCAGGAAGAGAGTGGTCGGCCCTCACTGTGCAGCTTCCACATCAGCCTGTAGAGACAAAACACTGGTTCTGGCTTCATCCATCCTGACCCAGTGCTCTGTGAGCCCCCGTGGCCACTCCTTGGGTCTCCTTTGTGGATCTCTGCTCCAGCCTCTTGTGGCCCTTCTGATGCTTCCTGTTAATTGCCCTCATCTGTGGCCTTTGCTCTACCCCATTCGGAGGCTTCCACATTTTAAACAGTTTTCTCCCATGACAGGAATGGGCCCTATTTGCTTGGGCTGAGAGTTACTAAAAAAAACGTCGCCCCCACCCTTGCCCCACAGACTCTCTCTCTCGAAAGAGTCAGTCATAAGTACCCCTGAGGTACCTGAGTTTGCCCAACACCACACAGTCACCCGGAGAGGACAGGCCCTTCTACAATTACTTTATCTGTTCACCGTGAAGGGCAGTGAAGTTCAGTAACCATGGGAACACCCGCCATGGCTGAGCTGACTGTTTGAGGGTGTCTACCTCTCTGGGGAATGAGACATTTCTTTTTTCCACTAAAAATGTTGTGGCTAGCTGAGACCAGACACAACTCTTTGGTGCAAATGCTCCCATGGCTCCAACTACGGAACCAAGAGCTGATCCATCGGACTTTGCATCCCAGGTACTTAGGCTGGACCAAAGCCACCCTCATGGCTGCTTAAGATTTTAGTGGTGGAACTTGAGGGCCCATCAGGGGTGGAGAAAGCTGGAGTGCAGGGGGCGCTGTGGAGCCTGGTTCCCAGAGAAGCAGAGGCAGGCTGAGTCAGGTTTTTGGTCCCACCTGGCTGGCTCTGCACTCAGGAATTACTCCTGCCAGCCTCAGGGGACCTTAAAGGATGCTGGGCATCATACCCGGGTCAGCTGCATGCTAAGGAAGCTCCTTACCCACTGTGGCTCTGGCTCCTCCTGCAAACACTTTGCAGCTTTGCAGATTTACTTCCATTTGTTTCCCCAGGTTCCCCTGAGCCCCTTGGCTGGGCTCTGTAAGACTGCTCATTTTTTGGGTCGGAGAGAGAGTACAATGGGTAAGGCATTTGCCCTCTATGCGGCCAACCCAGGTTTGATCCTGAGCATCCCATAAAGTCCCCAGAGCACTGCCAGGAGTAATTCCTGAGTGCAGAGCCAGTAGTAACCCTTGAGCACTGCTGGGTGTGACGTGAATAAATTAAATACAATTTGTAAAAATAAGACTCCTCGTCCTCTCTCCAGGCGGGACGCAGAGCATCCTGTGTGGTGTTGGGGATTGAACCTGGGTCAGTTGGATACAAGGCAAGTGCCCTACCCACTATCCTATTGCTCCAGTCCTGTCCACTCAGAGCTTAATCGTTCCACTTCACACTCTGAGCGCACTTGTGTGTGTGTTCTGAGGAAGGGGTCCGCCTCTGACTTTGGCATGGGGGCCTCTAGTGAGTCCAGCATTGTTTGTTCAATGGGTCGTGGACATTTAGGCCCTGCATGTGGATGTGAGCTGCGGATGGCCAGACCCGGCCCCTTCCCTGCCATGACTGTCTCTCCTGTCGCCAGTGACTCGCTGGCTGGGGCACTGAGCTCGGGAGAATGGACTCCAGCCCCTTTCTGGTTTCTTTTCTCATTTTTCCAAGCCCTCCCTGCTTTCGGGTGCCTGGCATGGGAGGGCAGAGGCCAGGAAGCTGGCTGGGCGCCCGCAGTGGCTGACCAGGGAGAAAATTGTCACGTGAAGGCTGGGCCCAGCACACACACCTCCGCCTGCTGCCGCAGTTTCCAACATGCCCATCAGGACTGCCCACCTTCTGCTGCAGCCCAGCAGGGGCGAGGCTCCCGGGGGGTTCGGCTCCCTGGGCCCAGAGAGATGGGACCTGAGCCAGGCACTGGGGAGCCTCAGCACTAAGCCTCCTGGGCTTCCACCCTCAGACCCACAGGTGCTTCCTCGCTGGTGACGGGGACAGCATGTCACTGGGGCCCATTCACAGCACAGCCTTGAACAAAGCTGCCAGAGTCACTGGCACAACTCCCCGAGGAAAACGGGTGGGGGCAGGGAGGGAGTGGCTCTAGGACCTTTCCCAACAGGGCCTCTCCTGGGCTTTCCTCATCCCAGTGCCTCCAGCTAGCTTCTGGGCTGGCTCCTTTCCTCTCACTCTTTTTTTTTTTTAATTTCTTGGATCCCACCTAGTGATGTTCAGGAGTTATTCCTGGCTCTGCACTCAGGAATCACTCCTGGTGGTTCTGGTGTGGGTGGGGTGGGACGTGTGGCCATATGGGATGCTGGGGATTGAACCCGGGTCAGCCACAGCAAGGCAAACGCCCTCCCGATTGTACTATAGCTCCACTCCTTTTCTTCTCTGTAGTATTATTTTTATTATTGGTTTTTTGGCCTCACCCAGTGGTGCTCAGATATTACTCCTGGCTCTGTGCTCAGGGATCACTCCAGGTGGGCTAAACATACCATATGTGTGCTGAGGGTTAAACCCAGGTTATGCACGCCAGGAAGTGCCCTACCTGCTGCACTCTCTCTCCAGCCACCATCTTCTTTTTGGTAAAGAAGCAAAGCCAGTGGCTCTCAGGTTTTAGACTTGGCCAGGGTAGGGCTCAGCGGTGGAGCATAGGGCTGGCATGTGCGAGGCCAGGGTTCCATGGCCAACTCGTGTGCTCTCCCATGCAGTCAGGAGGAGTTCTGGTGGACTCAAACACCTCCAGGCCTAAGTCCCGTCAGGCTCAAGTACCACACCTCTGGGTGCCAGAGCATCAGGCCTGCAGAGCCAGGGTGAGCAGCGATGCACGGGGACTTCAGGCACCATCAGCCCCAGCCCCACGTGGATGGCCACCATGACAAAACACAAAAGCTGGGCTGGGGAGAGAGTCGAAAGGGCTGGAGCGCATGCTTATGCTTGGCATGCAGGAGGCGGGGACCCAATCCCCAGTCCCTGACCACACACCTGGCTCTGGCAACAGGACAGCCAATGTCCACCTCTGAAGCTTTCTCCATAATAACCTAACCCTGGAAATAATCCAACTGCCTGTTAAGGAAAGAATGGATAATACATTTGGCTAGAGTATTCCTAGGGGATACTACTGCACAGAGGGAAAACTGACAAGCGCAGCCTCCTGCTGTATTTACAGGTGGATCCCGGTCATTTCTCTCAGACAAGATGTCAGGCATAAACAGTACACTCTGTGTGCTGCCATCCCAGGAAAATCAATGGTTTCTGTTGGGGGCAGGGAACTTTCCAGAGCAGCATTCTTCGACCTTGTCACACCTGTGGACTGACAGCTGTCCTGCACATAGTCTGAAGCCCGGTGGTAACAACCAGGACAGGGGGCCAGTGGTTTTCAACCTTTTTCTGCGGAACCAGAGAAAAGGGGAGAAAACTTTGCAGACCAACAAGGCGGGAACAAAAAGCATTATTCACAACCCCCACAGACCAGGGGTTGGGAAACCACTATTGTCGTGGGTTCAGATGGTTCAGAATTTGATACAAAAAGTAGCCACAGAATATATGCCATATGCAAATATTATTGAGGTTTACACAAACAATAAGGGAACTGTAAACACAAAGGAATGTTAAGGGGGCCGAGGAAAAAGCAGAAAGAACAGACTTCAGTAAGTGGACTGGGGTAAGTGGACGCTGGGCCTTTGTGGGGCCTTTTACACCAGACACAGAAGGGAGTTCAAGTAGCTCATGGACCTAAAAGTAAGAGCTAAGTCCGTAACGATGAAGCAGAGGGTCAGAGGGCTGCCCAGCAGACTGAATACCTGTGTTGTATACGCGAGGCCCAGTTTGATCCCCAGCATGGCAGGTTCCCCTCAGCATTGCCAGGAGTGACCTCCAAACAGAGAGCCAAGAGTCGCCTTCCTATACAACTAGCTGTGGTCCCAAAGCAAATAATCAAGTTCCTGAGAAAATGCACAGAAATAAATCTTCATGACCTTAGACTTGGAAATTAGGATCTTAATTATAACACCCAAACCCTAAGTGACAAAAGAAAATAGACTGGACAAAAGAAAATAGGCTGGATTACATCAAAACTGAAAACTCTGGATGGAACTATGGGACAGCGGGTAAGGCATTTGCCTTGCATACAGCCAACCTGGGTTTGATCCCCAGCACCACATAAGGTCCCTGGTGTTCTGCCAGAAGTGACCCCTGAGCACAGAGCCAGGAGTAAGGCCTGAGTGCCACCAGGTATGGTCCCCAAACCGAAACAAACTAAAAACATTTATGTGGCAGATGATAAAGACAGAGCTCAGGGGTTGCGGTGCACACCAGGCCTGGATTTGACCCCTTGGCACCAGGTGATCCTCTTTTTTTTTTTTTTTTTGGCTTTTTGGGTTACACCCAGTGGTTACTCCTGGCTCATGCACTCAGGAATTACTCCTGGCAGTGCTCGGGAGACCATATGGGATGCTGGGAATCAAACCCGGGTCAGCCACATGCAAGGCAAATGCCCTACCTGCTGTGCTATCGATCCAGTCCTGTGATCCTCTCTTAAGCATGACTGGGTATAGCCCTACTTGAATATCACCAGGTCACAATGGTAGTCTCTGGCCCAAAAGGACCTCATCCTCATTCTTATTTTTTTTTCTTTTTGCTTTTTGGGTCATACCCAGTGATGCTCAAGGGTTACTCCTGGCTCTGCACTCAGGAATTACTCCTGGCGGTCCTTGGGGGACCATATGGGATGCTGGGGATCGAACCTGGGTCGGCTGCGTGCAAGGTAAATGCCCGACCCCTGTACTATGGCTCCGGCCCCAAAAGGACCTCATTCTTAAGCCCTGGTACCAAATTGCATGCCTTGGCTAGATGAGCAGTTAAAAATTTAACTGCACTGGGGCTGGAGTGGTAAGGCGTTTGCCCTGCATGCAGCCGACCAGGGGCTCGATTCCCAGCATCCCATATGGTCTCCCGAGCACAACCAGGAGTCATTTCTGAGTGCAGAGCCAGAAGTAACCCCTCTGCATTGCCAGGTGTGACCCAAAAAGAAAAGAAAGTAACTGCACCTATTGTCATCCCGCTGAAAACTGAACTTACTGCAATGCGCAGGGGCATTTGCAGCCACGTGACACTTCAAACTGTACAACAAAGATAAACAAGGAGCAGCACACCAGACCGGATGGGATGTAAAGTAGAAGGCATCCAATCTTGATTAGGAAAGTACCAACATAGAAGGCTTAACCTGGAACATCTTAGCAATCTTTTGTACAATTGCTTAATAGCTACAGGGTGAGATACACAATCTTCACTAATTTTATTTTGAGGAAATATTTTTCATTCTTCTTTTAGTAAATCAAAACAGGCAATATAAAGTAAATTACTGAGGATCTGCTCTGGGGGAAGAGATGATTGGAAAAATTGCAGATCATAGTGGACAGAAGGTGCAATGGTGGTGGGTTTGAATGTCTGTAACAAATCATCATGAACGATTTTGTAGACCACAGTGTCTATATATGGTAAGGGAAAATAAAATTAAAAATCAAAGTTAAATAAAAAAAAAAAAAAACCAAACCCAAACCAAGGTGAGCTCCTTTTTCACCAGGAGGCTGGCAGCAATAAAAGAGGAGACAATCAAAATTGGTGGTGAAGATGTGGAAAAACATACTGCACCTTCTAGATTTTAACAATGCAGTTGTACTAAACAAGAGACTAAACAGAGGGACCAGAGGGAGAGCTTAACAGTCTGGGGCACACCGTGCATGCTTGGGAGATGCAGGCTCCATCTCTGGCAGCAGATGGTCTCATCCACGCCCCAACTCCTAGCACCACCAGGAGCCAACCCTGAGCACTGAGCTGGGAGTAGGTCCTGAGCAACTCTCTGGTTGCTCCCCAACCAAAACAAACAAAAAAGGTTAATACTGGAATTAAACTGGATTCCCCACAAATTGCACTTTGCATGAACTGAGGAGAAATAAATACATAGACACAAATATAATAGCAAATTAGACAGGGCAAAGTCCATCAGCCAGTAATAAATAAAATGGAACCTGGCCGTACAATGCCACCTACACAGGAATGTCAGTCAACAAAAGGGAATGATGTTGTTCCAAGGCTGAGCCTGTCATAGGGTGACAGCAGGACAAGCTGTGTGGTTCATGCCACTATTAACGTGACCCTCCAGAACAGGCCTGACTACCAGCAGAGTGGCTGAGGGATGGCCAGAGGCTAAGAGCAGAGAACTGGACAGGGATCGGTGTTTCCTTCAGCAGGGGATGACAAGGTTTTAAAATTGAGTTGTGGGGTTCAAGAGACAGCTCAGCAGGCTACAGAGCTGGCTTTTCACACAGGAGGCCCAGGCGGTATTCCTGGCAGCTCTGAGCCCCCAAGTGCTGCCAAATACACATCCTGGAGCAGCCTGAGTGACGGTGGGTGTGGCCACGGGACCAAAATAAATTAATACTCTGGTAATGGCTACACAATCCTGTGAGTCTATTTAAAAATTAAATTCTACACTTTAATTGGTGACTTAGAGCCCAATAAAGCTGTTCTTAAAATGAGGGGTATGTATGTGTGTGTGTGTGTGTGTGTGTGTGTGTGTGTGTGCAAGTGTCACAGGGATATGGCTCAGGCTTCTAAGTGTGAGGTCCTAGGTTCAATCCCTCGGACACATATGCACACACACAAAATAAACACGTCAAAGAATCATAACATCTAAGAAGTGGAGCTGGAGAGATAGTACAGCGGTAGGGCATTTGGCTTGTACCCCATCTGGTCCCCCATGAACTGCCAATAATTTCTGAGCGCAAAGCCTGGAGTAACCCCTGAGCATCCCTGGGCAGCTGCCTTCCCTTTCCCTGGCCCAGCCACCTGGAGCTGACCTCACACCGGACCTTTTCCACCAATGCTCAAGTCAAATCAACCACGGAACATCTGTCCCTTCAACACACTGCTACATTCTTCCCTGAGGGTTAGTGATCTGGCATTTGTCTGTGCCCATTCTAAGAACTTGGCATTATTCCCCTCTGAATACAGAGGGGGCACATAATTTTATTTCATATATTAAACTTCGTACCCATTTTGGTTTGCAAACCCATATGATACAGAGCCTGAGGACAAAACATTTACCGAGTCACAAAGTGTTTGCAGATTACACAAAGTTTTTATAAATTGTGTTTACTCGCATTCTATGATTTCAAAGTTGCCAACCTAGTTATGTGGTGCTAATGAGAGGCTCTAATTGGAAGCTTCAGATTTCTTGATTTAAAAAGAAAAGTAGCAGGAGGCTGGAGTGGTAGTACAGAGGTTAGGGAGTTTGCCTTGCCCGTGGCTGACCCATGTTCGATTCCCAGCATCCCATATGGTCCCCTGAGCACCTCCTGGGCTAATTCCTGAGTGCACGATCAAGGAGTAACCCCTGAGCGTTCCCTGGTGTGACTCAAAAACCCACAAACAAATAAGTAAATATATGAAAATAAAAAAAAATTTTAAAGTGGCAGGGGCAGAGTTAGTACAGTGCATAGGGTCTTGCCTTGCATGCGCCTGACCTGGATTTGATCCCCAGCATCCCATATGGTCCCCTGAGCACTGCCAGGAGTGATCCCTGAGTGCAGAGCCAGGAGTAACTCCTGAGCACTGTTGGTTGTGGCCCAAAGAATAAAAATCAAACAAACAAAAAACTTCAGTAAGGGCTCAAAGAGCTGTAGGCTTCTCAATAGAGCAGCTGGCTTGTGCCCTGGTCCTTGGGGCCAATGAAAAGTTGAGAAGGGCTGTGGGGAAGCTATGGACCTCTGATGGCAAATCTCTCTCTCTCTATTTTTTTTTTTGCATTGGGTGTAGGTGTGGGGAATTTCTGGTAAGAATCAGAAAACCTGCCAGATTAATTAATTCTAAAAGAACTGTGACACTGAATTTTATTTTTCTTAAACTCATCTTCAACTGCATGCAGTTCCCTGATCAAAGCTACGCTGTTCTGACAACCTTCTTGTTGGGCTCTCCTTGGTCATGACAGTCATATCCATTTCAAATGACATCTTAGTGGCAGGTATTAGCTGTTTGGAAAGGGAATCTACAGAGTCTTCTGAGACTGTTGGGACTGTTGGGAGTCCCAACCTAAAAATGTAGAAGTTCACTTAAAATGCAGAGCAGGGGCTGGAGTGATAGTACAGCAGGAAGGGCCTTTGCCTTGCATATGGCCAACCTGGGCTTGATCTTCAGCATTCCACATGGTCCCCTGAGCACCGTCAGAAGTAATTCCTGAGTGCAGAGCCAGGAGTAACCCCTGTGCATTGCCGGGTGTGACCCAAAAAGACAAAAAAATCGTCAATGACATGTCACCTTGTGCACTAGTAAGCCAGGAAAAGTTAAATACATTAGTGAGAAAAATTAGTAGTTAGCTAAATTTGATCACACTGACCCGAAGAATATACCAGGGTCAGCCCCATGCAAGGCAAACGCCCTACCCGCTGTGCTATTGCTCCAGCCCCTGAAGACAATTATTTTCGAGTATAAAAAGGTTATGATTATCTTTGTTGAGGAGGAGGAGGTCTGTGCTACTTCCACTGCTGCTGCAGTTCTTGCTACCCCGGATCTGTCTCAGGCAGGGAAGGAAGGTGGGGTGCCTGCGGCTGGGATAAGCCTGGTGGGTCCAGAAGAACCTCAGACAGTACCTGGCTGCACAAATGTTTGGTTTTCGGGCCACACCTGGAGATGCTCAGGAGTTTCTCCTGGCTCTGCACTCAGGAGTCACTCCTGGCCATGCTTGGGGACCATACGGGATGCCAGAGATCAAATCAGGTCAGCCGCATGCAAGGCAGCCGCCCTCCCCACTGTACTATCTCTCTGGCCCCTCTCTTCTTAATTTTTTTCCAGTATTTTGGGGCCACACCTATCCAGGTCTTACTCGTGGCTCTGTGCTCAGGGATCACTACTGGCAAGGTTCAGGGCATCATACTGTAGGATCAGGGATCAAACCCAGGTCACTTGTGTGAAAAACAAGTGCCCTACCCACTGGACTATTACTCCTGTCCCTCCACCAATGTTTTCTGAAATCGAGGTGGAGAAAGGCCATCTTAGTCAACTACTGCTCACACATTCTTCTTTACTCTGTGCCTCCCAGCATCCTGCTCACTGAGGACTGAGGGGTTTTGGCTTGTTTAGTTTTTGGTGACGTGGGGCTTGGTGCCCAATCTGGTGGTCGTCAGGGGCTACTCATTGCTCTGTATTCAGGGGCGACTGCTAACTGGGCTTGGGGGACCAGAGGTGGTGCTGGGGCTACACTACACATGGGTTGATCACCTGTAAGGCAAGGGCTAATTATCCAGCCTTGAAAACTACGTTTTTGGGTTTTTTTTTTTGAACACTTAAAAAAATTATTATTAAATTACCGTGAGAACAGTTACAAGTCTCAATCATACAATTATCAAACACCCATCCCTTCACCAGTGCACATATTGCACCACCAAGAATCCCATTATACCCTCCCACCCCCACCCTGCCTGTGTGGCAGATGACTTTCACTTTACTCTTTGCTTTGTTTACATTCAATGTTCAACAGAAAATCCACTATAACTTGGAATATTCCCCCCAACAATCAGACGTGCCGAAAAAGCATCATTAAATCATTTGCTTTCGATTGCTGATAATGAAGTGCATATGATGTCTTTTTTGGATTTCTGGTATTTTAGTAATTAAGTCCAGAGGGATTTCTGCCAGCAGCCGCTGCGTTCTGAGATTGGTTTGTGTGACTCTGGGATCAGGAGAGGAGGAGCCGATCCTGGGCGGCTGCTCAGGGTCCCCTTTGCGTGGAGGGCAGGGCCTTGTTTTGTTTATTTTTAAAAAGAAAATCAAGACAAAACACCCCAAGCGAATTTTCTGCTAGGTTTTAAGGGAGAAGAACCTTCAGTACCAAGATAGGGCATGTGTAAAAAACTAAGGCACGCTGTCGGGTGTGCCACTCGCAGGCTCTCCGGGCAGCTCTGTCGCACTGCCCGCGTTCGGTGCTCTGGAACCACTGTGTGTGGCTGTCGGTCAAGGGCTGGCGAAGGAAGGAGAAGGCCAAACTGGTTGCTCGATCAGTTTATTTCATTCTCACTCTCTGCTTCTGTCCCAGTTCTAGATCTCTCCCTGGATCTGTGGATCTGGCCCCCCAACCCACTTTTACAGCCTAGTTAAATCCCCCCAGCATGAGGGGGTTGGGGCTTACACAGAGGTGTGGTCACAATCAATAGGGGTAAGGTTCCTTTCCCTCAGGGGATGCTTCTCCTAGGACTGATTCTCTTTCAGCAGGAGGATCCACCCAAGGGCGGAGACCCATGAGTGTGTTTCTCTTCTCCTCATCTAGCAAGCATATAAGCATTCATAATATTAATCATTTTGTATGGACACTATAAGAAATGTATTAAAGCTTATAGAATTGCTCTCCTGGAGCCATCTCGATCTCAGACTACAGTGCTCAAGCCAGATTAGTCTTTCCTATCCCTAACAGGGTCCTAGTCTCGTCATTACTTTTGGATCATGATAGCATTTGCCCATGATCAAGCTCTTAACTTATAGTTTAGATTAGGCACTTTGGTGCTCGCTTCGGCAGCACATATACTAAAATTGGAACGACACAGAGAAGATTACCATGGCCTGCGCAAGGATGACACGCAAATTCGCGAAGAGTTCCATATTAAAAAAAAAAAAGAAAAAAGAATTAGGCACTTTGGCCAGGCCCATCTGGATGCCAGGGTAGCACATAACTCACCGCTTGCCCTGGATCCATCCCATCCCTCATCGGGACCCTGTTTTGGGGGTGCTAGGAACTGAGGGCAACTGAGGTTTAACTGGAGAAAGCAGATGCCCGGGAGGGAATAATATTCGAGGCCAATTAAGTCCCAAGTTACAAAGGCATAATATTGTCTTCTTGTGTCTATACAAGAAAGGACATGGCTCTGAATAAACTATGCAAAGGACTCAAGGAGAACAGAAATACAAAACAATATTTACAAGTCAACAGAATACTAAGAAACTACAAATAAACACAGAGGAATGGGAGCACCGTAACGGGAGTAACCCAATAAATCTAAACTATCAGAGGCTATGTTATCCTACAGGCATGCACTTGTGGATAAGTTTGAGAGTTTGGGAAAACAGACAGGTCTTAGCATCAACAGCGGTATAGACACTGCTGCAAAAGTTCTGGTCATTTCAAGAGCCCGTTAGAGTGACCCCATAAGTAGGGGCAGGAGTTGAGTCTGCTGTCATTAACTGCTGTGGCACTTGGGGAGCCCTTGGAGAGAACGACAGGATTGGCTGTGTTTTGCTTTAATACTCATCCCTGCTGGAGGATGGTGGTTTTAACAGCTCTTCAGGGACGATTATTCTGGGGGCATGAGGAGAGGCTCCCATCCTCCCATCCCACCCATTCCTCTCGGACCTCATCCCTGCTAGGGGAGGGATTCCAGCTCCAGTCCTGCATCCTGCCAATAGCCTTTATTGGTTACACGAATGTTGACCTCTTTTTTTAGCTTTAATTCCCAAGTCCATTGCTGGACTTACTCATATATTCATTTTTAAATGATAAAATAAGTATTTTATAGGAATTGCTGAGAAGCTCTTTACTGCATCACTGTCATCCTGTTGTTCATTGATTTACTTGGGCAGGTGCCAGTAACGTCTCCACTCGACCAGCCCTGAGATTTTAGCAGCCTCTCCTTACTTGTCTTTCCCAATGATTGGAGGCTCTTTTGGGGTCAGGAGAATGAGACCTGTTATTGTTTATTTTTTGGCATATTGAATTCACCACAGGGAGCTTACCAGGCTCCGCCATGTGGGCAGGATACTATTGGTAGCTTGCTGGGCTCTCCAAGAGGCATTTACATAAATTTCCCTCTATGATGATGTGTCACACGGCCATCAAGTTGCTGCGAGATCCAGGAATATGTCCACTCATGCGTAAGGCTCGGCCCAAGCATGTGAAAAGCGGCTCAGAGTATGGCGGCGGTTGGGTAGTGGAGGTCGGCTGCCAGGGCTGAGACCCTTGGGGTGGGGAGGGCTCTCACCTGCGCCCCTCTTGTGCACCCCTGAATGTAAACAGCCTGGTGAGGAGTCCGGTAGCATGGCTACGGGAGGCCTCATTTTATTCTCCCTTCCAGGAGAAGCAGCAGAATTCTGGACAGTGGCTGATGAGATGATTATCTGGTGCCTACAGGAGGTGGCTTATGGGTGTGACCCCTGGGTCGATAAGATTGGGGGAAGCAGGCAGAGGTAAGATGATTTTTTTTCAAATGATTTTTAAAAAAGATGATTGGTAAGATGATTTTTAAAAAATGTTTTAGGAGACTTGATTGGAGATCTAGCAAAGGACAAGAAAAAGGATGAATACTGATCATGAGTATAGACAGTCATTTCAAAGATTTAGATCTAGGCATTGTAAGTAGTAAGAATATGGGACATTATGTAACCTAACCAAGCCTCTGTTTTGTAATAAAGTATAGGGTTGTTATGAGGTTTCAAATTCCAAGCATGTAAAGAACTTATTAGTACAGTACTTGGATGTGGCTCGTCGTGATTTTATTAGAAGAGCATGGAGTCTTTCACTATGAAAGACAAATTTCCAGGTGGTCTGAGGCGGGAGCCGTTCATTCGGACACGGTGGCTCCTTTTGAGGAGTCCTGTACTTCCTCAATCTGAGTTGAGATCTCCTGTGATGACAGGATCTCCTGGGATCTGAAGGACTCGAGTGCATGGGGGGCCTGTGGAGCCTTGATGGACAGTTGTGACTGGGGTGTCTGTGATGTCGGGGTTCCAAGTGGAGATTTGCCGGTCTGTCGTGCCAGGGGGACACGTGTTGGGGGGCGCTGAGGTTCCTGTGCTCCCTGGGTCTTCTTGGCTGCCTTGGTCTTCTTGGCTGCTTTCTCCTCCGGAGTCAATTCCGTTGTTTTTCTTACTATGACCTCCTTGAGCTCCCTGGAACAAGAAGAATACAGTCAGCTCTCACAAGGGACCTGCCCCCTCTGCATCACTTCCTGACTTCAGGCAGGTATTGGAACTGTCCCCATTGTTTACCCTGGATATCTGCTGAAAATTATGTCCTCATCAGAGGAATCCTTGTCATGCAGTTTTTTGCTTTTCTTATGTGTGACACTGAGTGGCCGGTATGTGTCTCTCACGCACAGGGGCCACCTTCGCCAGATGAAGCCCCCCTGGAAAAGGCAAGGGAAGCTCATGATTCTGCACCCCGGTCCACTCCTGTCCTGCCTCAGTGCCCCCTCCTCCCTGTGCTTACCTGACTCTTTCTTCTTTCTACTCTCTTATGAGAACTTCCAGAGGGCCTTGGAGGAAAACACGGACACACATCATTCGTCATTCACCCATTTCCCATGCTTCCTAGGATGGAGGTCTCTGGTCTTGTTAGGACAACAACATGGGTACCTCGGTCTGGAGCCATGATGAGTCCAACCACTATGACCTGACACCTTGAGAGAGATTCCATGCATACCTGTGGCGGTTTTTAGACATTTGTTGGGTCCATCCAAAGGGACCCCATTGTCTCTTGAGAGACCTTGATATGTAGCCTGGCTTGGAAAACAGGCAGGATATTTAGTTCTGCTCACCACCGTGGCCCCAGCAAATGCTGTGTGCAAAGAACAAACTGCCCACCACACTGAGAGAAAGCACTAGAGTCTGTCCAGAAGCCTTTCCACTGGTCGCCTCTGAATTTAGTCTCTCAAGCACCCTTTACCGGAAGTTGCGTTGGGGGAGGTGATTCTATCGTCCTAGCTGCTTTATCCCAGATGCTGAAGTAGAGTAAATGCCTGTGTGCAGTTAGCCAAGTTCTTTAGCACACTAGCTTTCATCCTGCAGACAATCGCCGGTGAGCAAAGAAGCCACAGGTATCAGCATCAAAGGCAGGAACCACACTGAGGCACGGCGATGGGTTTTGAGTGTGAACAGAAGAGAGAGCAGTCTCGCGCTTTACAGGCAGTGCGTGTGTACAGAGCAAGAGGGCGCTGAGTATAGGCAAGAAACGGAGCTCCCAGCGCAAGGACTCTGGTCATCAATGGAGAGGTCCCAAGGGACAGGGACCATGCTCTTTCCCACTCACCAGCAGTGCACCCCCAAGGGCCTTGCCTAGTTTCCATTTTCCCTCTGTTCCTTTTTATAAGAGCTAGAGATAGAGGTTGGGGGATATGGCTCAATGGTAAAGTACTTGCATGTGTGAGGCTTGCATGTGTGAGGCCCTGGGTTCAATTCCTGGCACCACACTGAACACTGAGGCTGGAGTAGCCCCGAGCTACTGGAAAGATAGTTAAAAGGGCCTTTTGGGCATGAGACTCCAACTTTGGCCGATGGCACCGTATGGCCTCCCTGAGCACAGGTGGGCTGTGATCCCTGAGAGCAGAGCCACCCCACATGGGGGACTGAGCAGCCTGGCCTTGTGGGGCCCTAAGACACTAACACTGAACTCAGGCCCAGGTCACAGGGCCAAGTAGCACACGGAAGGGCTCCAGGGTCCCCAAGCACCGGGGGGAGGACACTCCAGTATAAATGAAAGGTTCTCAGACTAATATTTACCTGGATCTTCCATTTTTAAATTTTCTTCGTCTCTGACCATATATCTGTTTTGAAAAAAAAATCATGATTATCGCGGTGACCAATCTCTATACAGCCTTATTAATTCCATTGCTTTTTGCTGTACCTACCCACTGACATCACTTTTTAAGAGCAGGAGTTCTCTCCTGTTCAATGGTCCCTGGGCATGACTTAAGGGGCACAGTTAGGAATACAGCTTAGTGACTGTTTTAGAGAAATTCAGCACATTAATCCGGATAAAAAACTATGAAGTAGGAAACTAAAAGTATCTGCCAAGCCCCAAACACAGAAACATCCTTTTAACAGTGACTGTGTTCTAAACAATGCCAAGAACCAGTCTGATGCCTTTCCCATCGCCGCTATTATCCCCCGTGAGGAGTCCTCATCAATGCAGCGCGCAGAGTCGAGTCTTACGGGAGACAAAACTTGGCTGCATTTGCAATGATTCCTCCCCAAACAAACCAAAACCAATAAAGGTTCTAGGAGATATGTTGATTCCTGGGGCTATAGATATCACACTGTGGGTGGGGCACTTGCCTTGAACGTGACTGACCCAGATTCAATCCCAGGACCCCAGATGGTTCCCTCAGCCCCCATTGGGAGTGATCCCTGAGAGCAGAGCCAGGAATAAGCCCTGAGCACAGATGGCTGTGGCCCCCAATAAATAAGTAAATCAATATGTCAACTGTTAGAGCGACTTCAACTGAACTTTCAATACTTTAAACATTTCCGTGTTTTTGTCCTTAAGGAGATAAAATGGAACAGTGGAATAAGGAGCACGGGCTGCTTTGCATGTGACCCTCATGTTTGAAAGTGGGATGATGGGGCTGGGGAGGTAGCTCAGTGGGAGAATGCCTGCCTTGCATGCAGGAGACGGGGGTTTGGTACCCAGCATGACAAGAACAGCAAGAATGGAGGGATGCTAATGCTGCCCTTAGAGGACTGCGAGGATTAAACCAGACAACATATAGGAAACTCCTTGTACTGTGGTTGGCATAAATCAGTGCTGCTTGCTGGTGATGTCACAGACGAGCAGCTTACACGTATCAAAGGCTCAGAGAGCTCTTCCTCAGCACCGTCACTTCTAATTTATTCTAATTCTTTGTTGGTTGTTGTGGTGGTGCCAGGGATCGAACCCAGGGCCTCACACACGCAAGACAAGTGCAACACCACTAACCTAGATCCCGAACCCCTTCAATCACAGTTTGCTGTTGTTTATTTTTTGAGGCTCTCCCTGGCAGTTGGTGCTTGCGGGAGGGCTACTTCTGGGGTGGTGCTCAGGGACCAGGTAGCGCTATGGCTAGCACCTGGGCTTCCCACTTGCAAGGTGAGTTGAAGTTTTAGTCTTTTGAGTCATCTCCTTGGCCCTCAAATCACTTTTTTAATGAGCCTGCTGGGAAAAGTCAGTGGTGCGTACTTGAACAGAAGACAGATGTGGGCGAGCTCCTGGAGTAACTACCGCTCGCCTGCCATGATCAGAGTAGCCCAGCGCGGGCTCAGGCTGCAGTGCGGGTATGTTTGGTTTGGGAGCCACCCAGCAATATGCAGGAACAATTTTATTTGCTGTTTAGGAGTAGCTCTTGGTGGCCCTGGTGGCTCTAGGGGTGAGGGCGTGTACTGCCGAGGATCGAACCCAGGTCTTCCTCACGCAAAGCATGAAACTAGCCCTTGGAGGGAGCTATCTCCCCAGTCTTAGCTGCAATGTTTTAACTTCATCTACTGAGATGGCGCTTTAACCTAAAGAGATAAATTTCACTTCCTTTTCTCTTTACCTAGGGGGGTGGGGAGTTGGGGAGTGGGGGGTTGGGAGGTATATCGGGTTTTTTTTTGGGGGGGGTTGTGGAATATGTGCGCTGGTGAAAGGACGGGTGTTTGAGCATTGTATAACTGAGACATAAGCCTGAGAACTTTGTAACTTTCCACATGGTGATTCAATAAAATAAATTAAAAAACAAAAGTAAAGAGATCTTACTGCACTGGATCAGCAAGATAACACCTTTATCTTTCAGTCCCAGGAGGGTGGAGACTCTACATTTTTGATCCTTCCAGTCAACAAGGAAAGTAATCAATGAGTAGAAGAATGTCAGTGAGTGGTGAGTACATCAAACCACTGACATTCTTTTGAATTGCACTGTAGCACCGTCATCCCGTTGTTCATTGATTTGCTTGAGTGGGCACCAGTAATATCTCCTTTGTGAGACTCGTTGTTACTGTTTTTGGTATATTGAATACACCACGGGTAGCTTGCCAGGCTCTGCCCTACAGGCAGGATACTGTTGGTAGCTTGCTGGGCTCTCCAAAAGGGACAGAGGAATCAAACCCAGGTCGGCTGTGTGCAAAGCAAACACCCTACCCACTGTGCTATTACTCTGGTTCTGAAAAATAAACTATATTCTAATCAGAACTAAACTGTTTTTTCAAGGCAAAGGGGAAATGACATAAGTATAGTAACTGCTTCCTGAAAACAAAAGGAGAAGAGATTAATACTCCATGTTTTAGCTATTAGTAATTATAACTAGGAAGAAGATCATTAAAAGAGTCAGCTACACTGATGAGAAGACATGATACCTTTCATGCTATAAAGGTACTCTTTTGTTCTTTGGTGTACAGTCTAAGCAAATCCAAGTTTTTAGTTGAAAAATCTGCTGACCTTGTATTTATCAAACAGAAATACATCTAACACTGAAAGAAAATATGTATGCTTGTCATAGTGCTACACATGTTTATTTTTGTACTTTTCCCTCATTCATAGTCAATAAAAAACTGCCTTCAATTTCCTTAATTCTCCCTTAAAGACCATAGCAATGTACCTTTTAAAACAGTAAAAATAATGACTTAACATAGTTCTCAGGTAATTAGAGCCAATTCAAAAATTACTGGTGAAAAAAAATTTAGACATTGTGATTTGTAAAACCATTAATAATAGAGTTTAAGGCAATATCAATGTTAACTCCAAAGCCCCCTCTAGTGTCAACATTCCTACACTAATCAAGACCTGAGGCTGTCCCTTTATCCACCCCACTTCCTTTGCAAACTCATGCTTTGCTTTTTAATTTACTTATTATAGTTTGGGCTGGAGCAATAGCACAGCGGTAGGGCGTTCGCCTTTCACGCGGCCGACCCCTGTTCGATTCCTCCGCCCCTCTCACCTCCTCCCGGCAAGCTACCGAGTATCGCGCCCGCATAGCAGAGCCTGGCAAGCTACCCGTGGCGTATTGGATTTGCCAAAAACAGTAACAAATAAGTCTCACAATCAAGAGACATTACTGGTGCCCACTCGAACAAATAGATGAGCAACGGGATGACAGTGACATGACAGTGACAGTGACATAGTTTGGGCCACATGCTTACGGAGTGCTGACTTTATGTGTGTTCTTTTTTTCTTTTTGGGTCACACCTGGCGATGCACAGGGGTCACTCCTGGCTCATGCACTCAGGAATTATTCCTGGCGGTGCTCAGGGGACCATATGAGATGCTGGGATTCGAACCCGGGTTGGCTGCGTGCAAGGCAAACGCCCTACCCGCTGTGCTATCACTCCAGACCCACAGAGTGCTGACTTTAATGATTTTTTTTTCCTTTTTGGGTCACACCCGGTGATGTTCAGGGGTTACTCCTGGCTCTGTACTCAGGAATCACTCCTGGTGGTGCTCAGGGAACCATATAAAAAGCAAAAGAGTAAATAAAATAAATAAAAACCATTAACTGGGGCCAGGTAGATAGCTCAGCAGTTAGAGGTGCCTGTGTTGGGTCTTCCCCACATGTGGTCCCTGAGCACCCCCACCAGGTGTGATCCTTAGCACTGTAGGCCCCCAACAGTTTTTTTTTCTAATTGTACTTTCATAAGGTTGTTCACATGAATTGATTACATTCAGTATTTCAACACCAATCCCACCACCATTACATCTTCCCACCATCCTTATTTCAAATTTTCCCACCACTACTTAAGCCTACCTGCCACAGGCAGATGCTAGATAGTTTATTTTCTATTGCTTTTTATGAATATCATGACATGTCGCATGGCTGCGAAAGCAGCTGTGTGCTCCTGGAATTCTAAATTTGGAAATGATTGGGGTCCGGAGACACCTCTACAGTGAGCGAATCCATTCCAAGATTCATTTGTGAGTCTCTGGATCAAGGCCATTTTTTTTTTTTTTTTTTTTGCTTTTTGGGTCACACCCGGTGATGCACAGGGGTTACTCCTGGCTCATGCACTCAGAAATAACTTCTGGTGGTGCTCCGGGGACCATATGGGATGCTGGGAATTGAACCTGGGTCAGCCATGTGCAAGGCAAACGCCCTACCCGCTGTGCTATCACTCCAGCCCCCAAGGCCATTAGTGTTCTTAAGTGGCTCCCGGAGGCAGTTTGTGGGCCTGAGAGCCAGGACCCCGAAGGGCGGGAGTCAGGAAGGACCAGCCAGTCCCCGCCCCCTGTGGCCTGGAGGCTTCAGTCTCTGGTTCCGTGTACCTGTGCTTTTCTTCTAAAAGTTTGTGACTGCCAGGGGTTCATTTGGAGTAGGCAGAGAGAGAACACCCACTCCATCCATGGTGCCCCAGTGCAATCGACACGGCACCCACCACAAGTTCTATATCCTCCGTCCCGAACATGCTTAGAGAAGCATAGCTGGGAGTGCCCCAACACCGCCCCGAGCACTGCTTAGGAGGGGGAGAATCGTTAACTTCAGATTGGTTCTTAGTCTGTGATTCCTGTGCTAGCACATCACCATCTCCTGGGGACTTTTGAAAAGTGCGAAATACCCTGCTCACCTCAAACTTAATGTACTGAACAAAGTATTGAAATTCAGTTAGATCCCAATAGTTTGTGTTTCAGCAAGTTCTTTGGGTCATTCTGATGATTGCCAAAAGTTTGAGAGCCTTGGAAGGCATTCTTTAATATATCCAGTTTCAAGTACCTGGCTCAGTGCTCAGGAGCAACTCCTCGTTGTGCCTGGGGACCATACGTGGTGCTGGGGATTGACTTGAGGTTGGCTGCAGCATGCAAAGCAAGTGCCTTATCACCCGAACTATCTCTGTTACAGTCTAAATGAACCCAATATGGGGCTTGAGGAACCGGGGCGATTCAGGTCTTACTCTTGGCTTTGTGCTCAGGCATTACTCCTGGCAGGTTTGGGAAACCATACCGAGTGCCAGGGTTCTAACTCTGGTCAGCCACATGCAAGGCAAATGCCCTATCCATTGTACTATCTCAAGCCCCCAAATCTTTTGAGGCCATGACCTAAGGGCATTGGTCAAGGTTTTGGATGTTTTTGTGATGCAGAGGTGAGGGAACTATACATAAAAAACATGGGGCCAGAACAATAGTACAGGGGATAGTGCGTTTGCCTGGCATGTGGCTGACTCAGGTTTGATCCCCAGAATCTCTTTTGAATTAAAAAGAAAAAAAGTCTATGTTGAGACCAGAGAGAGCGCTGAATGGTCAGAGTGCATGCTTTGCATGCAGAAGGGCCAGGCTGGATCCCTAGCTCTGCAAGGTCCCCTGAGCACCACCAGAAGTGACACCCCCTCCCCCCTCCACACTGAGCTGGGGGTAGGCCCTGAACATCACAGGGTGTAGTCTCCAGATTGCACACAGGAAGACTGCTTTTTGTTTCAGCTCCAGCTTTCTTATCTTAACTTTTCAAAATTATCTAAGAGCTTCTTATTTTGGTTTCACTTCCACAGGGACCTCCAGGGAGTCAGGTTCCTTTGACAAGCCCTGGGATCATCTTTGCAATATGAGAAGCAAACACACCTCAAGACTGAAGAGGAAAATCAAGCCTCAGTAGGAGGAAAAGGGGCATTTATTTTCCATTTGTAGCCCTTGAATCGATTGTAAAGACAGATTGAGTCTTGGAAGTCTTGGGGCTGGAGCGATAGCACCAGCGGGTAGGGCGTTTACCTTAAACTCGGCCAACCCAGGTTCGATTCCCAGCATCCCATATGGTCCCCTGAGAACCACCAGGAGTAATTCCTGAGTGCAGACCCAGGAGTAACCCCTGTGCATTGCTGGGTGTGACCCAAAAAGAAAAAAAAAACATCTTGGAAGTCTGAATAAACTGTTCTTACCTCAATGAGACCGATAATTATAATCAATATCATCACGACTACAATCACAAATATTACCACGATTGCTTTGGCCTCATGATAGCCATCATGATAGCCATATCCTGGAACTTCTTTTGTGAGCTGAAAGAAAAAGAACAATTTTTTTTATGCATTATTTTTGGGGGTCCACACCCAGCGATGATCAGGGGTTACTCCTGGCTCTGCACTCAGAAATCACTCCTGGGGGAACAAAAGGGATGCTGGGGATCGAATTTGGGTTGGCGAGGGGGCTGGAGCGTTAGCACAGTGGGTGGGGCGTTTGCCTTGCACGTGGCAGACCCAGGTTCGATTCCCAGCATCCCATATGGTCCCCTGAGAACCGCCAGGAGTATTTTCTGAGTGCATGAACCATTAGCAACCCCTGTGCATTGCCGGGTATGACTCAAAAAGCACTGTATCACTGTATCACTGTCATCCCGTTACTCATTGATTTGCTTGGGTGGGCACCAGTAATGTCTCCACTGTGAGACTTGTTACTGTTTTTGGCATATCAAATACACCATGGGTAGCTTGCCAGGCTTTGTTGTGTGGGCGAGATACTCTCAGTAGCTTGCCGGGCTCTCTGAGAGGAATGGAGGAATCGGCTGCGTGCAAGGCAAACCCTCTACCCTACCCGCTGTGCTATTGCTCCAGTCCAAAAAGCAAAAAAAAAAAAAAAAAAAAAAAATTGGGTTGGCGGCATGCAAGGCAAGAGGCTTACCCACTATCCTATTGCTCCAGCACCCAAGAACAATTAGACAAAAAGATGGGAAGGATTCTTAAACCTATTCTAAAGAATGACTAATTATTCTTATGCAGTCTAAAACCCCATTCTCTCATATGAGTGGACTATAGGTTTTTGTTTTGTATGTTTTAGGGTTGTTTTGTTTTTGTTTTCAGCCTATTCCCAGGGTCCTCAGAGCTACTGCTGGCTCAGTGCTCAGGGGCACTCGTGTTGAACTTTTTCCTTGGCCCCAATATGTTCTTACAGAGCACACCAGATATGTTACACCATCTTGTCTGTAGCCTTTCCTTCTACAATTTATTTATCTGGTGTGTTAGGTCCTCTCACACCTCTCCTTGGAACAGTGCTACCTTTCTATAAATGAGCACAGGGACCATCATTATTGTAGTCAAAATTGTGTGGCCACAAAAAAAGAGAGCGAGCAAGTAAAAGAGGGAGAGCCAAGAGACCCTGGTCTTCCTGCTCGTGTTCTTTCATGGCATGGCCTGAGAGCCCCAGAAGCCCCTGAGCCTGGTCTCTGTGAGATACAGTTACAGAGCTTTCCTGATTGTGAGCCAGCCAGTTTCAGCCATTCAGTGCTCCAACACCCGACCTTCCACCAGTGTACATTACCCCCCAACAACATCCCCGTATCCCTCCTGCCACCTCCCCCCACCCTCAACCCACCTCTCTCTCTCTCTCTCTCTCTCTCTCTTTCTCTCTCTCCTCTCTGTCCCTCTCTTTCACCTTTTCTTTCCGCCTCTCTCTTTTCCTGCTTCTTCCCTCTCCCTTCTCTCTTGCTGTCTCCTCTCTCCTCTCACTCCACACCCCCCTGTTGGACATTATAGTTTGCAATGCAGATACTGAGAGGTTTGATCCTTTACCCACTTTCAGCACACGTCTCCCATCCAGACGATCCCTTCCAACTATCATTGTTATCGTGATCCCTTCTCTATCCCAGCTGCCTCTCTCCCAGCCCTTGAGGCAGGCTTTCAACTGTGGACCATTCATCCTGGTTGTTGTTTCTAACTGTTCTTGGGTGTTAATCTCATACTAAGTTTTAATTTTTTTTTACATCCCATAAATGAGTGCAATCATTCTACGTTTGTCCTTCTTCTGACTTATTTCACTTGTGAGACTCTATGAAAAAAAAAAAAGTCTGTCCTCACCTCACTTTCGTCTGGCTGTTTCTGTTCACTCTGGCCTTCGGTATTCTCACTAATGTAGTTCTCAGTCTTCCACTGTTCCGTATCCCATTCTGGCTTGGGAACCTTTCCTTCCTCCTGCTCACTGAGAAGCTTCATCAGGAGGCCGGTTTCAGAGAGGATCTTCGCACACGCCACCTGCACCTGGGGCTTAGAGCAGTCCATTTTGAGAGTCCGCATCAAGTGAGCAATGAACTTCCTCACGTTGTTGTTGGGGATAAGGGACCGCAGCTGCTGGATGTATTCCATCTCCAGCTTGTCTCCTGGGTCTGGTCTTTGTGTGGCAGAGACGATGTCCGTGGCCACGTTGTGATATTCCCACTGCATCTCGCTGGACTGCTTGACAGTCGGCGTGAGGTTGTCCACCATCGGGGCGTCCTTCTCATGGGAGGTGCCTTTGCTACCGACCGTTTTCTCTTGCACCGTGATGCCTCTGGTGTTCGCCCCATTTGCAGCATGCGTGCTTTCTGCGGTCTTCTTTCCTGCAGATGAGTGTGAAGGTTGAAAGGACTGGAGCAAAGGTTTGTTCTGATCTCTCCAAGACAGAGACTCCTCTCTTGGCGGGGACTTGATGAGGCTCTTCACCGCAGCGAAAGGAGGCCGCTTGGCGACCCGCACCGGCCTCTCGGGTGCTGATTCTTTCGTGTCTCTATTCGCGCTGGCTTTAGCCCTTCTGCTTCCCAGGTGAGAATAAGATTTCTGAAAATTATAATTTATTTTATTGTGTGGCACGGGGCTGGGAAACTTCATGTTCCGAACCCTGGCATCTGCGTCTTCTAAAACGCGGAAAGTGTCTCTTAGGTCTTTGGGGTTCTCGGGTGGGACTTTAGAAGTGGCAGCAGATGGCCTGCCCATGGAGAATTCTTCCAGGGGCATGGAGAACACCGCCTTGTGCTCCTGGATGGAGTTTGACTCCTCATTGAAGGGGTTTTCCACCCATTTCCTGGGCCTCCCCGCTAAGGGAAGCTCTTTTTTCTGGAGGCCCCCGGGGTCCTTGAGCACGCTGCTCATCTGCAGTGGTTTCCTCTCCCTCTCTGCCACCTTCCCTAAGTGTTTTCTCTTTGGCCAGACAGTTTTCAATTTCTTCGGAAAGATCTGACGGTTCAATTTGGGCCCGAAAAGTATGGAACGGACCAGCGTGGCAGTTTTCTCTCTCTTCCTAGCTTTGTGGACTTTTGCTTGAGTTGCTGCATTTATCAAGCTTTTCAGAAAATGGAGACTTTTCAACTTATTGTATGTTGAATTGTTGGATTCAAGCTGTAGAGACATCGGAATTGTGCTGTTCTTCAAATGAACCCCAGGATTTGCTTTGTCTTTTACATCTTTAAAAAGGAGCTTAAGGAAGGGTAACAAGGTTGATTCAACATCTTTTATGTTACCTTCCTGGAAAAAAGGCATTATGTAATTTAGCTTATTCATCATATCATTATCATTGAAGTCCAGCTGCTCATTTATGAAAAAGGACATTCTGTCTCTCTCTGATGAGGCCTTGTCCGGTTCTATGGTCAGTTCGGTGCTAGTGTTCTTTTTTCGGGCCTGTAAAGTCTCCATGAACTCCCCTTCTATATTATTTATGGATTCCTCATCTGTCAAAAAGGAAGAGCTTGCTTTTGATCATGAAAGATAACTGGGGAATATTTTGGGAGCATCTACAGACATAAATTTCAGGCAAGTAAATGAGTAATCAGTAAACAAGTGCTGTATTGGTGGGGGGGAGGCACAGGGAAACCCTAAATTGACACCTATGATTGACAACAACAAAAGGAGAAACAAAGTGGTCATCGCTATTGATTCAGAATAAATAGGGTATGAAGTTCAGTACATGTCTTTTGGATTATTCCACTGGGGGACAGAGTGACAGAAGAGCAGATAAATATTTGTCTTGTATGCAGCCAACCTGGGTCTGATCCCCAGCACCCTATAGGGTCCCTCAAGCCTTACCAGGCCTGACCCCTGAACACAAAGTCAGGAGTAAACTTTGAGCACCTGAGTATGCCCCCAAACAAACAAACAAACAAACAAACAAACACAGAAACAATAATGATATGATTATTCTACTGGTCCCAAAGGATCAAGTGCCCAGAATTCAAGACAAATATTTGCTGCTCAGTTAGACTCTTTACAGATCAACTATGACTTCTGTTTTATTTTTTGGCCATTCCCAGCCATGCTGAGGGGTTGCTCCTGGTTCTGCTCTTAGAATTCTAGGAATTTAGAATTGAATTTTGAATTCAACATAATCTGTTTCCAACTGTATTCTGTGAATCTGAAGGTATTTCAGATCATTAAAAACTAACTAACCTTGGGTTTGTGATTCAGCCACAGCACACAGGATTGAAGCACAGATGACTTAAATAACATGCATCTTAGAGATAAGTGACCTTCCTCTATGATTAGGGCGGAGTGTTTTAGATAGATAAAATTGAAGATTAAAACTGCGCAAGTTCCAAATTCTGTTTTAAAATCTACATTTTTTGAGTAAAAAATGCCTATTTTAATGTCTACCTGCTCTCAATGCTTATTGGTTTATATAGAGTTAAACATTGAACTACTTTAATAATTTATTCTTTATGCTGATAGTTTTACTCTTTTAATAACCCAATTTAATACTTAAATCCATGTTAGAGTTTATCTTATCACTGTTATGAGCTAATTGAAAAATAGTACCATCAATCACTATTAACATTTGAAAACTTTACATAATGTATCACAGGGAGAGCAACGGGATTAGTTCCTGGTACTTCAAACAAATCACATATATTTGGCTCTTCTTTAGGTTTATCAGAGAAACTATTTAATAAATTTTACAGATATAATAATGGAGTTATTAGATAATTCAACCCTGAGTTAGAGAAGCATAAGAATAAGCCCAAGAACTTTGAATAGTTTAATGGACTACAAAAATAATCATTTTTAGTTAGTTTTCTTATGGCTCACAATTATCACGTGTCTGACAAAAGTTTAATAAAACTAGCCTGATCTTGATCATAATATGTACTAATCAAATATGTAAAAAGATATATGATAAAGTTTATACTTGGTGCTCAGAATTCATCGAAAAGATAAACTACACTTGAAAAATAATTGAGGTTTTTTTTGGGGGGCTACCTAGCAATGCCTAGGGGTTACTTCTGGTTTTACACTCAGAAATGACTCATGATAGTGTTTGGGGGGCCATTTGAGATGCTGGGGATTGAATCCGGGTTGGTTACATGCAAGGCAATCACCTTACCCGCTTTACTATCTCTAGCCCAAGAGAAAACATCTTTATAATGGTTAAATTTTTACTTTAATTAAATTTTACATGTGTCTATTACATATACTTGTTTGCATAATTGTTGATAGCATACTTTTTAAGTAATCTAGAACCACCTTATGAAAGTAGATAAATGCAGGGCTAGAGAGAGAGTACAGAAGGTAAAGCATTCACCTTGCATGTGTCCAACCCAGATTTGATCCCTGGAATCCCACGTGTTCCCTGAACACCAGCAGAAGTAATTCTTGAGTGCAGAGCCAGGAGTAATCTCTGAGCATTAATGCGTGTTGCTCCCAAAAGCAAATTAAAAATTAATCAACAAATCTTTTTTTGGTAATTATGGCCACCAGGCTGGAGCGATAAGAACAGCAGGTAGGGCGTTTGCCTTGCACCTGGCTGACCCGGGTTCGATTCCTCCATTCCTCTCGGAGAGCCTGACAAGCTACCAAAGTATCCCACCCACATGGCAGAGCCTGGCAAGCTCCCTGTGGCGTATTTGGTATGCCTAAAACAATAGCAACAAGTCTCACAATGGAGACATTACTGGTGCCCGCTCGAGCAAATCGATGAACAAAGGACGACAGTGCTACAGTGCTGCTCTCAGAAATTATTCTGGGTGGTGCCTGGGGGACCACATGGGAATCTGGGAAGGAAACTTGGGTTGACTGCATGAAAGATAAGCACCCTCGGTCTGGAGCAATAGCACAGCTGGTAGGTTGTTTGCCTTGCATGCAGCCAATCTGCGTTCGAATCCCAGTATTCTATATGGTTCCCCGAACACTGCCAGAGCCAGGAGTAACCCCTGTGCATCGCCAAGTGTGACTCAAAAAAGCATAAAAAAAAAGGCAAGCACCCTCTCCACTATACCATCTCTCTAGTCCCTCAACTATGATTTATTATACTCCCATACCTTTATCCTGTCCTGCCCATATAAAGAGAGAGGACTTTTCTCTCTACCTCTTTTGGGTGCTAATATTCTTATTACCATCATAGACGAAGAAGAAATTCCTCCAGAAATCAGGTCCTCATCTGAATGCACCCTTTCTCCCCCTACCCACTAAATCTTTTGCTGATTAGCCCTTAGCCTCATATTGTTGAATCTGGGCAGATGTCTAAGGATATGTTAATGGATTTGCCAGAGTATATGTCAATGTGCAATGTTGAGAAAATCTAGATGCTTGGGAAACTGTATAGGATGCCGGCAATGGAGCCCAGGTCATCTGTGTGCAAGGCAAGTCCCCTACCCACTGTACTATCTCTCTGGCCCCGGAAATAATATTGGAGCTCCCAAAATTGGGGAAAACAACTCTCATTAGATGTGTATTTTGCCTTTACCTACTTCCTACTATTTTCAGCTCTACTTTAGGGAACCGTACAAAGTTTCTGACTGCTTGAAGATCAAGTATAACATTGTACAGTTGGGTTTCTTTTGGGGGGAAGTGGGGCCAAACCCAGAAATGTTCAGGGGTTACTTCTGTCTCTGTGCTCAGGGATCACTCCTGGCAGTAATTGGGGACCATCTGGAATGCTAGGGATCCAACCGAGGTCTACTGTATGGAGGGCAAGTGCCCTAGCTGCTAGACTCTCTCCAACCAAACTTTAATGAAATGCTTTTGGTGGTGGTGAAGTTTAGAGGGGGAGTTAAAGGAAGTGAGGAAGAAGCATGGACTTGCAGAGAGTCCCAGACTGGGATCACACGATGTAGGCATTAGGCACATTTAACACTTTTAGTTTTGCTGTTCCTCACCTAAAAAAAAAAATATTAGTATTGTATTCTGAATTTTGATTGCTTGGTTTAGTTATTCTCTAAATAAAATCACTGCAATTGGGGTAACGTGGTTATAATAGTACCAATGCAATTGGTTTCCATGTACAAAGTGAACTTCCCTGGACCACCGCTGAAGTGCCGAGACACCATGGTCCGTACAGCACCTCCAGTCTGACTCTTCTTCCCGCCACCCCACTAGGTTTGATGTTCATCTTATGAAAGGTGATTCCTAAATGATTCTTCTGCCCACCTCTGAAAAGGGAGTAATAGACTTTCTAAAAGTTGATTTTAAAAATAACACTAGCTTTGTGTAAGAAGCAAAGTGATTTGATGTGCCCAATTGCTGATAGCGAATCTGATTCATAATATCCCAGGGTGAAAACACTTTTGTGGGCGGGGTATGTGTATGTGTGTGTGTATGTGTGTGTGTGTGTGTGTGTGTGCGCGTGAGTGCGTGAGCATGTGTGAATGTGCGACACTCAGCGGTGCCCAAGGGATACTCCCAGCAGTGCTTGGGAGACTTTTGTGGGGGTTGAACCCACACCTCCCACATGAAAAGCATGTGGTGCAACCTATTGATCTATTTTCCTAAAAGCACATTTTGGAAGTTATGAAGCTAAGGTCAGTAAACTTACTGTGTGGAAAGATACTTAAGAGCACCTGAGTGCTTTGTAGATGGAAGGGTTAAAATTCAAAAAAGTCTCAGAGGTGGGGATGGTCTAAGAATCCAGGAGACCATACATCCTTAGAAGGACTGAGTGGCAACCTCTGCTTAGAAAACCAGAAATTCTCAGTCTCTAAGCAAAACTTTCATAAGACAGTATGACTTGTACTTGCCTATAAAATTACAAAAACACATGCAATAAAATACCTACACCTGTCCTGTGAAGAAAAGGGCTCTTGAGATCTGTTCTATATAAAATCTGCTTACAAACTGCATTCTGTGGCTGAGCTCTCATCTGGAGGACCAGTACCTTGCCCAGAGTCTGGCCCTCATTTGTGACCATTAGTGTTAGCTCCCTTCCCCACTTTCATCTCTTTTCTTCCATTCCTCTTGTCTTCAGGTCATGCATAGACTGTTAAGGTAACGATGTGACTGAGATGCAGACTTTTACCAAGGGAAATCGTTCTTAGAAATATAGGGAGTTGAACTCTGAATAAAAATAATGCAACTGCATAATCAGTTTAAAATGGACCATCAGTGATTAAAATTAAAATGAAACATAAATTAAAAAGCTATCAGCAGGCAATTCAGACTCACCACAGTGTGTGCTGCTGGTACATTCACAATGTAGTCTGACTACTTTGCAGACAGAGTCTATTTTATTCTTAAATTGGCAGAGGCAGCAGGTGAGATGCCTAGGTAAAATCCTATGAATGAAAACACAGAGAAATAAGTGCAGAGTAAAGGGGTTACTGTAATAGGTAGAAGAGGCAGCCAAAGCCACCGTGCAGCTATTCAAAATGTTCCTGAGAACCATGGATGAGGCGCTGCTCGAACTCGGTGGTGGTGGGAACCCAACTGGGAGGTGATGCATGCAAAGTGTGTACCTGAACTCCTCTACTATCACTTCAGCCCTCAGAAAATTGAGTTTTGTTTTTGAGTCATATCTGGTGGTGCTCAGGGGTTTCTCTGGCAGTCCGCTCAGGGATCATTCCTTGCAGGCAGAGAATGCATAGACAGTGCCAAAGACTGAACAAGGGTTATTCACATGCAAAGCAAATACCTAACTCACTATCTTATCTCTCCAGCTCCCAGATAACGATAACATAAAAATGCCAGTTATAACCTGGGGAAATCTGAAAGCACTTTTCCAGACTGTAAAAAAAACAGGGACTAGAGTAATAGTATAGTGTAGCAGGTCTGGCATTTGCTTTGAGCACGGTCGACCTGGGTTTGATCCCCAGTATCCATGAGACACCAAAAGTGACTCTTGAGTATCTCAATTTAAAAATATTTTTTAATGGGCCGAAGAAATGAACAGAAACTTTTCCAAGGAAGAGATATGAATGACCAAAAGGCACATGAAACAATGCTCTGCATCACTAATCATCAGGGAGATGCAAATCAAAACAACCATGAGATACCACCTCACACCACAGAGAATGGCACACATCCAAAAGAACAAAAGCAACCGCTGTTGGAGAGGATGTGGGGAGAAGGGGACCCTTCTACACTGCTGGTGGGAATGCCGACTGGTTCAGCCCCTTTGGAAAACAATATGAACGCTTCTCAAAAAATTAGAAATTGAGCTTCCATTTAATCCAGCAATACCACTACTGGGAATATATTCTGGAGAAACAAAAAAGTATAGTCGAAATGACATCTGCACTTATATGTTCATCGCAGCACTGTTTACAATAGCCAGAATCTGGAAAAAACCCGAGTGCCCGAGAACAGATGACTGGTTAAAGAAACTTGGTAGATTGCACTCATCTGTGGAATATAGAACAACAGAGTAGGAGACTAATACCCAAGAACAGTAGTATATAATACCAGGAGGTTGGCTCCATAGCTTGGAATCTGGCCTCACATGCTGAGGGAAAGTCATCCCAGATAGAGAGGGGAACACCAAGTAATATGTGATTGGAGATCCTGCTCGGAAGGGAGATGAGTGCTGAAAGCAGACTAGAGACTGAACAGGATGACCACTCAATACACCTATTGCAAACCACAACACCCAAAAGGAAAGAGAGATATCAAATTGGAATGCCCCGCCACAGAGGTGGGGTGGGTGGGGGGGATGGTATTGGGGGTGGGGTGGGAGTGATACTGGGTTTATTGGTGGTGGAGAATGTGGAGAATGGACACTGGTGGAGGGATGGGCTCTTAAACACTGCATGAGGGAAAAACAAGTACGAAAATGTGTGAATCTGTAACTGTACCCTCACTGTGAATCACTAATTAAAAAAAATTGAAAAAAAATAAAATTACACCTCAATTAAACATAGCTTAAGAAAAATAAACAAGCAGGGGTATGATGCCAGCAGCAGGTCAGTCTATACCTGCGGAGCGAGTGCATCAGCAGCCAGATGGACCCTTCTGTCTTCCTGATAACCCAAAATTGCTGATGTACCTGTGGCTGAACTCCAACAACTTAGGGCAAGTTTACCAAGAAACTAAGCAGCCAAAAGTTTGGTATGTGGGAGCCAACCCACAAAACACCTCTGGCTCAGTTATACAAGTTAATTTACCGGCCATATTTCAGAGACCCATAAATCTCAAAAAGAGATCAAAAGCCGCACTTAGGGCTGGTCGTGAGGCGCCCTACGGCCAAGCCGGCATACCCTGCAGAGCATATGCCAATAGTTTATTTCTCTGGAAAAGATAGAAACAAGGGCCACGATCCAGAGACACACAAAAGAATCTCTGAACCGAGCAGCTCTCTGCGAGATGCCTCCGGACTTTAAGCCAGGCCAACTTCACTGGGGAGCCTCAGACAGAGGCAGGCGTCATCCCTCCACCTGCCCCTTAAAAACCCCGACAGCCACCAACTTCCAGAACCCAATGAGAAGTGCAGGTACGAAGGTTCAGTGACAGCAAATTCCAGGCCTCAAGGGATAGGGGATGGGCCTGTCCCTCTCATGCCCCCGAGTCCCCGTGGGAACCTGGAGGTCATGCCCACAAACTGCCTTCGGCTGCCACTTAAGCTCTTTAATGATCATGATCCAGAGATACACAATCTCTGAACTGAGCAGCTCTCTGCAGAGATTTCTCCACACCCTAATTATTTAAACTTTTAGAATTCCAGGAGCACACAGCCCTCTTGTGGCCGTATGACATCTTATACTATTCATAACAAGCAATGCAAAAGAGCATGGGGGAGACTGTCAGCCAGAGGCAGGGGGACGGGTGGGACTGGGAGGGATACTGGGGACATTGGTGGTGGAAGATGTGCACTGGTGGAGGGTTGGGTGTCTTATCACTGTATGACTGAAACTCAAACAGGGAAGCTTTGTGACTGTATCTTACGGTGATTAAAAAAAATTTAAAAAATTAAATTAACATTCTGAATAAAAAATAGTAATGTGGAGTTCATGCCAAATTGAATTAGCTTAATTAATGGCTGAATAAATAGTAGTACTCCTACATTAAAAAAAAAAGAGAAACAAAAATAAAAAGTCTTAAAAAACAAAGTGAAAATAAATGTCAGAAAAATCAACTTACAGTTTTTCCAATTCAAGAGTCATCATGAGGATGTTTTGGACTGGTCCAAGCGACACTTGTGTTGCTCCCATGTCTCTGAGGGAGAAAGCACAAGCATGATGAGAATCCAAATACAGAAACTCTAGAGTTAAATAGATGAGATTAAAGAGGCATAACTTTGATTCTGGCTTCGCTGTAAAGCCAGGTCAACTGCTTACTCTAGACCATAATTCCAGAGAGCTCTTACAGAAATAAGAGATTTCTCTATCATCAAATTCATGACAATTTGGTAGACTAAATAAATTTCCTTCCTTCCTTCCTCCCTCCCTTCTTCCTTCCTTCCTTCCTTCCTTCCTTCCTTCCTTCCTTCCTTCCTCCCTCCCTCCTCTCCCTCCCTCCCTCCCTCCCTCCCTCCCTCCCTTCCTTCCTTCCTTCCTTCCTTCCTTCCTTCCTTCCTTCCTTCCTTCCTTCCTTCCTTCCCTCCCTTCCTTCCTCCCTCCCTTCTCTTGTCTCTTCCTTCTCTTGTCAATTTAGACTTCTCTTTCTAAATTGCATCTACTTCGTTTAATGTTTCTTTTTCATGTGAGCTGGGGGTGGCCTTGGATTTTGGCCACATCTGGCAGTACTTGGGAGATATGTTGGGTGCTGTACTTGTGGGTTGCTCTGAGTAGAACTCTGGGGAACACATAAGGTGCCAGAGATTGAATCCAGGCCTCCAGCACCCAGTGCACAGGCTCCAACCACTCACCTATCTGGTCCTCTTTTATTTACTTTCTTTTTTAAATAATGTTTACATTATTACTCGTTATTTTCTGGAATAAATAATACTTCTACACGCATCTGTATGTTTCTTATCTATATGTACTCAACATTGCTCTTTTCCTCTTTTGGCTGTTACCCATGTACATTCTTTCTTAATGTTTTCCTTTGAAAAGAAATCTCATTTCAACAATCCAGTATTAAAATTAAAAATATAACTTTGAAATTCAATGCAAGACACATAATCTATGACAGAAATGGAGAAAAATAAAGACAGCAAATCATAGCAGAAATCATATGAGCTACAAAGCTATTACAATACTTACAGATATTTTAATGCTGGTAATTGAAAAAGATATGAATCTTCAATAGCTGTTAGAGGATTATGACTGAGAATTCTAAAAAAATACAATAAAACGAAAATTATCTGCATAATCAGTAAGTAGGATTGAAGTTTTTATTTATTTTACTGGCATGGAACTTGAAGGTAAAAAACATTATTTTCTGTGATTATCTATAATCACACTTAGAATCCATAAAGCATTCCCCCTCCCTTTTTTTAATCTTTTTTGGTCACGCCAGTGATGCACATGGGTTACTTCTGGCTCATGCACTCAGGAATTACTCCTGGTGGTGCTTGGGGGACCATATGGGATACTGGGAATTGAATCCGGGTCACCTGTGTGCCAAGCAACCGCCCTACCTGCTGTGCTATTTCTCCAGCACTAAGCATTCTCCCTTTGGGAAACACTCAAGTCTCTAGATGATAAAGTAAAGGGGAAACGGGGGGTGGGGTGGGTGGGGAGGAGTGGGAAACAAAACAAATCTACCAAAGAAAAATATATATGCTAACAAATTTTCCCAAGTTGAAAACCCTAGGAATAGGGGCCAAATAGTACAGCAAGTGGGGCACTTGCCTTGCATGCAGCTGACTTGTACGTTTCATCCCTGGAATCTTATATAGGCCCCAGAACACACCAGGAGTGATCCCTGAGCACAGAGTCAGGAGTAAGCCCTGGGAACCACTGGGTGTGTCTTCCCATCACCCCCAAAGAAGTAAGAAAACCCGAGGAGTGATGATGTCTGCAGGAAGTCCTTGCTCTGCAGCAAATATTATTTCTTTTTCTTTTTTTAAAAAAAATTTATAATGTAGGAGTACTGCTAGTTATTCAGCCATTGATTAAGCTGATTAAATTGGGCATTAGCTCCACATTACTTTTTTTAAAATTTTTTAATTCTATAAGTTAGTTCACAATGTTTGATTTCACTCAACATTCAAACACCAATGCCACCACCATTATACCTTCCCTCCACCAAATTTGGGATGTTTCCATCCCAAGCCCTGAACCCTGTCACAAAGCACAACCGAAGTAATATATTTTGTATTGTCTGTTATGAAGAACTGCTGAGCATTCTTACAAAAAAGTGTTCATATAGGAAACAGTGTGAACATTGTTCTATTTTGGCAGAAACCATTAAGACATTCTGGAGGATATCACTAGCATGTGGTGTGAACTTTGGTATACATATCTGAAAATATGTATATATGCATATATATATTTCCCCATATTTCCCCATATGACTTATTGCCTACTATCTGAACTCCATCAAATGTGGTGTGGTAATTATGGAGAATGGGTAGGAAGTGTTTTATGACGTGTTGTGCTGCCACTTTTGCCGCTGCACAATCCAGGAATATGTTTGCTCATAGGTGAGGCACAGCCCAAGCGCATGGGGCATAAAAAGTGATAAACAGGAGAAGAGATGAACAGGAACTTCCTCAAAAAAGAATACAAATGGTCAGGGACCGAGAGATAGCATAGTGGGTAAGGTGCTTGCTTGGATGCAGCAAACCTGGGTTCAATCCCCAGCATCCCATATGGCCCCCCAAGCAACATCAAGAGTGATTACTAAGTGCAGAGTTGGGAGTAAGCCCTGAACATGGCCAACTATGGCCCAACTCCCAGCCCAAAAGAAATACAAATGACCAAAATGCATATGGAAAAAAAGGTTCTATATCACTAATTATCAGAGAAATGAAGATCAAAGCAACAGTGAGATATCATCTCATACCACAGAGACTGGTACTCATCAAAGAGAACAACAATAACTAGTATTGACGAGCATTTGGGGGAACAGGGCCCCTCATTCACTGCTGTGAGAATGCTAACTGATCCAGCCTTTTTGGGAAGACAATATGGACATTCCTCAAAACACTAAGAATTAAACTTCCATATGACTGGCAGAGGAACCCAGGTGTGCGGGACCCGGGGCTTAGATCTCCAAGGCTGCTCGGATCGGGACTAGGCCTCTTGCACCCAGATTCTCCATTTTCCAGTAGCTAGACAGTCACACCCAGAAATCTCCCCCAACACACACACACACCATGTAATCCCTTCAATGCAAACATCCAGAGAATATAAAACCAAGCTTTCTGAAGCGTGCAGATGCAATCACACAACATCTGATAGCCTAGTTATCCCTCTTGGAAAACCTGGCAAATTACTGAGAGTTTACTGCCATTAAGGAAAGCCTGACAAGCTCCGTGTGGCGTATTCATATGCCAAATACAGTAACAATGATGGGTCTCATTCTCCTGACCCTGAATAGCCTCTAATGAGGCACCATTGGGAAGGACAAGTAAAGAGAGGCTGCTAAAATCTCAGGACTAGGATGAATGGAGACGTGACTGGGCCCACTCAAGCAAATCATTGATCAATGGGATGACAGTATATACATACCTCGCAGAAAGCCCGGCAAGCTACCGAGAGTATACTGCCCACTTGGGCAGAGCCTGGTAAGCTACCTGTGGCGTATTCGATATGCCAAAAACAGTAACAATAGGTTCCATTCTCCTGACCCTGAAAGAGCCTCCAATCATTGGGAAAGACAAGTAAGAAGAGACTGCTAAAATCTTAGGGTTGAGAGGAATAGAGACGTTACTGGTGCCCGCTCGAGTAAATCGACGAACAATGGGATGACAGTGATACAGTGATGACCCAGAAATTCCACTCTTGTGAATATATCCTAAGGGCCCAAAAGCACAATGCATAAAAGACGTCTGCACTCCTAGGTTCATTGCAGCACTATATACAACAGCCAAAATATGGCAACAGTCCAAATACCAACAAACAGATGACTGGATAAACTATGGTATAGATACACAATAGAATATTACCCAGCTATAAGAGGAGATACAGTCATGCAATTTGCTGCAATGTGGATAGATCTGAAGAGTTTCATGCTGAGTGAAATCAGTCAGAGGGAGAGGAACGGACTCAGAACCATCTATCTCAAACTTTGTAGGGGAACCTCAAATGTCCAATGCCACGGAAACAAAGAGCTGAACTGATCTTCAGTAGGAAACTTGCCACTGGGGCAGAGGTGGGAGATAAGTTAGTGAGGGGAACAGTAGGACAATGAGATGGCTGGAGAAAGCGCCTGGTACAGGGGCAGAGGGGGCGTGGGGGAGGGAGTGGGGGAGATGGGTGTACAGTGAGTAGGGCACTTAAAATTCACAGCTCCCAAAGTGAATTTTAAAATGACTATAATAAGCATGAGAAGATAGTTAATGTCTTGCCATTAGCAGAACATAAATCCAAGCCACAATCAGATACTACTTCATACCCAGTAAGATGGCTAAAAGCAGACAAAAGTGCAACCAGGGTGATGGAGAAATTGAAATCCTTATGCACTGCTGGTGAAAATATAAAAAGAGGCACTGCAGAAAAGCTTGATGGTCCCTCAAAAAAGTTAGCCATAGTTACCAAAGACTCAGCAATGTAATACCTGGATATGTGCCCAAGAAAAATGGAAACGTGTAAATACTCAAAAATGAGTATTCATAGTCGAAAAATGGAAGGGGCACCTGAGCACATGCTTTGCATATCAGTACTTTCTCTGGCTGACTTCTTCTGCATTTTAAAATGTATGCGCACGCCTAGCTCATTCATTGCCTCTTTTATATTCATGACCTTATCTTTATGCTTTATGGAGTAAACTGTGGCAAAAGGACTAAGAAGTATGACTTAGAGGTAAAACACTTGTCTTGCAGGAATAAAATCTGAGGTTCTATCCCCAGCCCGGCAAATAAAGGAGCAACAGTTTTTATCAATCTCAGAGGGCATGACTGAGTTGGGGAGTTCGCTCAAAGTGGCAGAGCAGATGCCTGGCATTTGCGAGGGGCTGAATTTGACTCCTGGTATAATCAGATCCGTGAGCACCACCATAATTGGTTCCTAGGTCCTTTGGACATTATTGGAGAATCCTATTTAAAAATCAACAAAAAGAGGGTTCAAACAAACAAACCAAAAAGGGCTGGTGTAAATGCCTTGCCCAAGGGGGTGGGGTGGGCAGGTTCATGGCACTACATGGCCCCCCTCAAGCACCCCCTCAAGGCCCAGCACCCCATGAGCACTGCAGGGTATAGTCCAAAAACAGTAAAAAAGACTGATCTCTTTCAGTGACTAAAAACCTTTCTTTGGGTTACTGGGCCACACCCAGCTGTGCTCAGGGCTGACTCCTGGCTGTGCACTAAGGGATCAGCCCCAGTGGTGCTCTGGGGAGCACATTCAGTGCTGGGGATTACATATGGGTCAGTGACGTGCAAGGCAAGTGCCCTCCCAACTGTACCATCTCTCTGGCCCCAGGCAGTATTACTTCAAATGCCCTTTTGAAATAGATCTTATCTGGGGACTCCGGCTTGACCCCCTCACTGCAAGCATTCAGCCTGGAATTCAATCCCCCGTGTCACCACATTGGCTGAGTGAGATTCCTGGCAGCTCTGGGGGGGTCTGAGTCTTGCAGCTCTGCCATTCCTTGTCCCTGGCAATTGTTTACCAGTTGCACTGCAGTCAGTCAGAAGGACCTTAACATCACAACAAAAGAGGCCCAATCCCTGGCAGGCAACACTACTAAAAGGTGTGGAAACACTGTTGAGTATGCTACCTCAGGATAGAAAAACATTCAAAAGGACACACGAACACACATTCTTCGCAGCACTCAGTGCAATAGCTAAGATACGGAATCAACGTAGGTGTCCAACGACAGGTTTGTGAAGATGTGGAATAGATATGCAGTGAAATACTATGCAGCTGCAAGAAACGATGAGATCGTGTAATTTGCTGCAACCTGCTAGGAACCAGAAGACATCATATTGAGTGAAGTCAGATGAGGATAGATAAAGGATGATCTCACTTCTCTGTGGTAGATAGAATAACTGGATGAGGGAATGCAATGCAGTAGAAGAGGATGGCTAGATCAGTCTTGACCCCAGAGTACAGGGAGGAGAATGAGAGCAAAGCAAAGAAATCAACAGGTGGTAGAAGATAAAGGGCGGAACAAGGGCCAGGGCTTTATTTTACCAATGATATGGGAAAGTGGTATAGCTCTCTACCCAAAGCACAGGCTCAACACTGAAAACATGAGCCTTAAAGAACCACCACTGGGTCAGAGCAACAGCCTAACAGGTAAGGCTCTTGCCTTGCACATGGCTGAACTGGCTTCAATCTCCAGCAACCTATATGGTCTCCTGAGCCTGTGAGGAGCAATCCCTGAGTACAGAGCCAGGAGTAATCCCTGAGCACCATTGGGTGTACTCCCCTGCCCCCCCCCCCAAATAAACTATAACCACTGAACCTTGAAATGTGCCTGTCAATGTGGCAGATTGGGTGTAGGAACACTGGTGAAGGGAAGTGTAGGAACACTGGTGGTGGGATTGGTGTCAAAATATTGTATGCCTAAAACCTAACAACCATGGTGGAAATGCCGACTGGTCCACTCTTTTTGGAAAACAATATGGGCATTCCTTAAAAAACTAGAAATTGAGCTTCCATACGAGCCCACAATACCACTTCTGGTAATATATTCCAAGGGTACATAAAAGCACAGTAGAAATGACATCTGCACCTGTGTGTTCATTGCAGCAGTGTTCACAATAGCCAAAATCTGGAAACAACCAAAGTGTCCGAGAACAGACAACTGGTGAAAGAAACTTTGGTATATCTACACAATGAATACTATGCAGCTGTTAGGAAAGATGAAGTCATAAAATTTGCTTATAAGTGGATGGTCATGGAGAGTATCATGCTAAGTGAAATGAGTCAGAAAGAGAGGGGCAGACAAAGAATGGCTGCACCCATTTGTGGAATATAAAATAACATGAGACTGATAACCAAGGAGAGTAGAGAGAAGGGCCAGGAATATTGCTCTGGGTTGGAAGCCTGCCTCATGAGCTGGGAGAGAAGGCAGCTGGAATAGAGAAGGGATCACTAAGTCAATGATGGTTCGAGGGATCATTCGAGATGGGAGATGTGTACTGAAAGTAGATTAAAAAAATCAAATGCGACGATCTCTCATTATCTATATTGCAAATTATAATGCCCCAAAGTATAGAGAGAGTATGGGGAACATTGCCATAGAGGCGGGGAGGGGATTGGGATTGTGGAGAGGGAAGATACTGGGGACATTGATGGTGGAGAAAGTGCACTGGTGGAGGAATGGGTGTTCAATCATTGTATGACTGAAACTCAGATATGAAAGGTTTGTAACTGTAGCTCACAGTGATTCAATAAGAAACAAACAAAACCCCAACTCTCAATAACTTTGTAAATCGTGGTTCTTTAAATATATTTTAAAAAAAGAGATGTGCACACAGTGGACTTCATGTCTGTCCCCCAATCCCCCAGGATACCTGAATGAACATGGATACTTAGTTGGGGACAGAGTCACACTGTCCTCTTGCTAGGGACCACAGACCCTGTAGTGGCTTCCATCCCAGGTCACTGTGGCTGAGCAGATGGCTCTCTGCCAGTGGGCACGGTGGAGTTCAGTCTCAGGAAAAGCAAGACCCCCAAGAGACACATGAATCCACTTTGAAATTCAGGCAACGAAGGTCTTTGCTGATCTTTGATATAAAAGAGAAATGGTGCACAAGAACCATGCCAAGAAGTGGCGCCCCTGACAAGCACAGGTGTGAACACTGCTCTTAGAATGTTCTTGTACACGAATAGAAGAGCGACCCCTGGTGGCTGTGTGTGTGAGCTCCCCGCCCCCAAAAGCACAGAGGCCTTTAGCAAACATCAGCCCAGGGGGCAAATGCCTGGCCCTGATGTAGGATTTCCGGTGAGCACCGCAACTGAATATGAGCATCACAGCCAGGGTGTATGACCCTCAGACATCTCGCAACAATAAAGATGAGGAGGAAAGGTAAAACCTGTTTGGGGCTGGGGGGGGGGGCGGCAGCGGAAGACTAAAGGGAACAGCTGGACCACATCTGGGTGATGGTCAGGTGTGACCCCTACAGTGCTCCAGCAGCAGTACTAAGTTGAAATAGAAGATATCTCCCTATAAGGATGGGAAGGAAAAGACACACTTGGGAGACAGTTCTTGCTGAATGTGACAAACTTAATTTTCTAACAATAACAAAGAAATCAGTCACCCCTAAACCATTCCAAGGTCCTGAGCGGTCTTCCTCTTTAAGGTAGAAGCTTTTGAACGGTGAGAAGCTGCTGCCAGGATTTCAGTACATACCCCAAAGTGATAACAATGCCTTAGAGTAAGCTCTCGTGTGGACACTCATCTAAAGACAGGCCATTATGCTATATGGCTGGGAGAGCGTGAGGGCTTCGCTGTGACCCCAGCTCCGTCTGCCTTCACAGTGCAGCTCCCCACCTCACTGACAATCTCCACAGTGGGGTCAAGCGGTCAGTAGGAACAAGGTTTGGGTTTCCTTTGTTCTCTCTTAGTACTTATGTCTTGGCAAAATACTGATGTTCCACAAACAAGCCAGAGTGTCCACTGCTCTGTCTGAGTAAGGCATCGCCTTTCTACTTTGTCAAGTCTGCAGTTGCTACCATCATGGAACTTGTACCGATGAAATGACTAAAAGAATTTTTTAAACAAGTCATCAGTGTAGACCTGTGTAGGTGAATGAAGAAACACTTGAAATTCAGAAGGGGAAAAAAAAGATAGTTGGGGCTGGTGCAATCGTACAGCAGGTACAGCAGGTAGGGCATTTGCCTTGCACACAGCTGACCTGGGTTTAATTCCTGGCATCACATATGGTTCCCCAGACACCGCCAGGAGTAATTCCTGAGAGGAGAGCCAGGAACAAACCCTGAGCATGGAGGTATGGCCCCAAAATAAAAACAAAAGAAAAAAAGAGATACTGAACATTTAGGATTAGCAAACACTGTAGGATTTCCATAACATACTTCATTCCTGATTTCATCTGTAAGAGATGTGATTATCACCCTTTCAAAAACAATGGCATCTTATTAATATTTTGACAGTTTATGGAAAATTTATTAATTTACAGTTACAAATTATTATGGCATATTGAAGGTGATCTGTTTTTCATTCAACTGATAATGTACTCACCACTCAATGTTTATTAATATAGATGTTTCATTCAAGAAACTCACTGAGTGATAATTACCCAGAACCCAGGAAGAATTAAGGTTTTTGTGGGCCCTGAATTTCATCTAGTTTATCAAAATTCTGTTTAACAAAATAAATAAAATGCAAAATTATGAGTATAAAAATTGTTGGGATCTTCCCTGAGATCTTGCAAGTAAGGTTTGGAGTTCAGCTTCCTTTAATTCCTTATCAATTCACCTCAGATGGGTCTTTTTGTTTTGTTTGTGCTTAGGTTTGGGTTACACCTGGCATGCCCTCAGCCCACTGAGCTCTATCTGGTTCTCACTTCGACCTTTCCCCAGATCTATTTAATGCAGGGAGTAAATTATGATCAACGCAGTTTCCAATCAACCCAGTCATTTGTCAGATAGGTAATAAAAAGACCTAACTGAAGGACCAGCATCCCTTGCCTTTGGAAAGAGATGTAACATTATTTCCTCTTGTTTTTCGGCCACACATAGCAGGGTGCTCAGGGCTTACTCCTGGCTGTGCTCAGGAAGAGCATGTGGGGTGCTGAGGCTGAACCCAGGTCAGCCATGTGCAAGGCAAGTCACACACCCACTGTACTTGCGCTCCAGACACAGAGTTTTGATCACGCAGGCAAATTGTATGTGAAAGGAATGAGCTTGGTCATTTGGAAAGATTGGGCCCCAAAGAAAGGAGTCCACCCCCCAACACATTTGGGCCCCAACACATTCGGTGCTGGGGTGGGTGGGTAGTGCCATACTTGGTGTTTGGGGCTTACTCGGTGCAGTGCTGGGGAACCATGTCGTGCAGGGGCTTGAACCTGGGACTCCAGCACCTAGAGTGTGCACCATCTCCCCAGACTCCATGACAATCTGCTGAGGTGACTGAATTAATCTTAAGAGTTAGTTCTATTTAAATCACATGACTGGGATGATCATTTCTTTCCAGGTATCTATGATTCTTTCATTACCTTTTTCTCTCATTTGAGAGTAAAATTTCAATATATGCAATACAAGTAAATCATCACCTTCTCCATTATAAATTCGTTGGGTTTTCTTCTCATTGTTTGGGGACCACATTTGGAGGTGTGAATGGGAGTGACTGCTGGCAATGCAAAGCTCAGGCTCCAGCTCTCTGAGCTGTCTCCTCAACCTCATTCATGATGAGTCCTTCTCAGTACACCACCCACCATTATCTCCAGTGTCACCCCACTATCTTGTTACCCTGCTGTCTGCACTAGCAGTAGGGCTCTCATGTTTTCCCACCAGCATCTGTCTTCTTTCTTCCAGTACTCAAGGTTCTTGGTGACAAACACCCTGCTCTATTCTTCCATATAGATAGGCCTGACACTCAGAAGAAATGGCACTCTGTGAATGTTCTTGAATGTCTTAATTTTTATGAACTAAGATGCCATTTTCCCCCTGCCCCCACTGTCTCCTACAAAACTATACCGAAACTGGGGTTCTTGTGATGCTTGGTATAATAAAATGCTTAGTAAAAATGTGGCATTAAAGGCACTGAGGTGACTATAATCTCAAAGCCTGCTTCTTACAAAACTGGTCTGGGCTGGAGTTAGCACAGTTAGCACTGGAGTTAGATAGCACAGCGGGCAGGGCGTTTGTTTGCCTTGCATGTGTTCGACCCGGGTTCAATTCCCAGCATTCCATATGGTCCCCTGAGCACCGCCAGGAGTAATTCCTGAGTGCATGAGTCAGGAGTGACCCCTGTGCATCGCCGGGTGTGACCCAAAAAGTAAAAAAAGACAACTGGTCTTCAGGGTTCTTTCCCACATTGTCAGTCAATTAAGGATTGGTGAAGGGGAGCTGCTACAGGTGGGCACGTGCAGGAACCGTGACCCCGACCCAGACACATTCCAACCCCTCGCCTGCCTCATCAAATCTGTCTGCCGGGGGATCAACTCAGGTTTATACCCATGCAGAATCACCGAGCTGCCTTCCTGCCCTTCCTTCATCTAATCTGCAGGAAGCTGTGTAAAACTGGATTTCTGAAACACAAGCAGGTGAAGACCCTTTTTCAAAGTCAGACTGAAAGGAGGATCTTCCGCTTGAGTACAGAATTCCCTTTAAGCCTCTGATCTGAATTTTGATCTGCTTGTGTTACATCAAATCAGAGAGAAATCAGAGGGACCTTTTCACCCAAAGGGTATAGAACCACACGCTTCTTACACACGAGTAATTAGAAAAGTAAGTATAATGAAATTAGACAACAGCAATGTTGGTTTTTGGTTTTTTTGTTTGTTTGTTTTGCTTTTTGCGTTTTGGGTCACACTTGGCGACGCACAGGGATTACTCCTGGCTCTGCACTCAGGAATTAATCCTGGCGGTGCTCAGGGGACCATATGGGATGCTGGGAATCGAACCCGGGTCGTCCGCGTGCAAGGCAAATGCCCTACCTGCTGTGCTATTGCTCCAGCCCCCAGCAATGTATGTTTGATGAATGCTTTTCACTCACTCTGATGTAACACAAACACTTTTGGGGTCACAGAGATAGTTTCAGAGATGGAGCACATGTCTGCCATGTATAAACCCAGAGTTTGATCCCACCACACCACAGAACTCCAGGTGCCTCCCATGGCCGCCTTCTAGCTCAGCTGGCCAGTGTGATGCCAGTTTTGCCAGGAGTGATCCTGGATCCCAGCACTGCCAGGTGCGAAGTCTATGGAGTGTTTTTACCATAGCTTTTTACCACCTTTTACCACAGCTCAAAGCTTTATAGTGACCGGGGCTGGAGCAATAGCACAGCGGGGTAGGGCGTTTGCCTTGCATGGGGCTGACCCAGGTTCAATTCCCAGCATCCCATATGGTCCCCTGAGCACCGCCAGGGGTGACTCCTGAGTGCAGAGCCAGGAGTAACCCCCGTGCATCACCAGGTGTGACCCAAATACCAAAAAAAAAAAAAAAAAGCTTTATAGTGACCACAGTGAATTCACTTTATGTATATATTCATATATATTTTTTTCTTCAAAAGAATGTTCTAGAGTATTAGGGAGGGAACTATGCTAAGATAGATGTTCAGGAACCCTTTGGCTTCACCATGTAAAAGAAGCTACCAGCTAGGAATAAATCCATAACTCTCCTTCCCAGCCAACTCCCAGTAAAAACTGTTATACTTACTTCTTCCCGGCTCTTTGTTGCATACATTTAAGTGGTTAGGAACTTTGCACATGAACAGGAACCAAAGTTGGAATTAAACTGGGAATTTAAAGCCTCATTCACAGTTCAGCGCCGTACCAGTGGGAATCACAAGACAATGCTAACGAATACGTTTCTGTTAGTGCTCGCTCCAATAATCATTAATAAAAAAAAGCAAAGCATGCCAGGTGTCATGCAAATCTCTTGGACTCTTTGTACCTTAGTTTCTTCATTTGAACAAAAAGAACTGGATCTCAAGACATACTTACTAGAGTTCACACTGGCCTTATACCAGTCAGGCAATAATGACTGCATGATGCTTTTATGCACAGTGTTATTATGTATACTTATCTGCTTTTTGACTTACATCTTATGTAAAAACTGCATTCCATGCCAGGCCTGAAACGTTCCAAAGCTCAGTTCGGTGATTAAATTGCAACTAAGATTCCTACCAAAGAAAACAAAGAAAAAAAAGATAAAAGCAGCAGCAGTTTTTAGAAGAAAGAAGAAAAAGGAAGGAGGAAAAGAAGAAAGAAGGGGTTGGAGCGATAGCACAGCAGATAGGGTGTTTGCCTTACATGCGGCTGACCCAGGTTTGATTCCCAGCATCCCATATGGTCCCCTGAGCACCACCAGGAGTAATTTCTCAGGGCAGAGCCAGGAGTGACTCCTGTGTGTCGCCAAGTGTGACCCAAAAAGTTAAAAAAAAAAAAGAAGGAAGAAGAAGGAACATGAAAGAAAGAAGACAGAAGAAGGAAGAAGAAAAAGGAGGAATAAGAGGAAGAAAGAAGAAGGAAGAAGGAGGAAGAAGAAAGCGAGGAGGAAGTAGAAGAGAAAGTGGAAGTGGAAGAAGAGAAAGAAGAGGAAGAGGAAGAAGGAAGAAGAAGAGAAAGAAGAAGGAAGGAAAAAGAAAGGAAGAAGGAAGAAGGAAGAGGAGGAGGAGGAAGAGGAGGAGGAGGAGGAAGAAGAGAAGAAATAATATTCTTTTTCTTTTTGGGTCACACCCAGTATTACTTTTAATTCACAGAACCACAACATTTTATGCGCTAAACATCACTGTGGAAGACCTAAGCTTAAGGTTTATTCTTTGATGATTATGATGCTGTGGGGGCATTAGACACAAAATAGCAAATGCTTAACAAATACTTAATTAATTTCTCTATAACAGGGATTCATGACTTCAGCACTACTGCCACATGGGGGCTGGATAGTTATGGGGGGGCTGTCCAGTGCATTGTAGCTATTCAGCAGTGTATCTGGAGGCATCTGCTCACTACGTACCAACAGCATCATTATAGATCTGACAATTAAAACAATAAAAAAAAAACCCTCAAGGCACTATCAAGGGTCATGTGGGTACAAAATCATCCTGGTTGAGGGCCACGGTTCTATTGTTCACATTGCTCTGACTAGTAATTCTCATAGTAATCCTTACTTACAGGCAAAATGGATTTGCTGTACAGTTTTCATAGCTATTTATAATGTTCTAATAATATTCAAATGAATAACAGAATCTGACATTTAAGTGTTCTAAAAATTCCAAAAATAATGAAGCATATTTTTAACTTACATATACTGCAGATATGGTAGTTCTTCAAATGTACGCCTTTCAATAAACTGTATTTTATTGCAGGATAAATCTCTAGGAAAAGGAAAAGGAAAATATTTCTTCAATTAACTACCAAATATCTAATTTTAGGAATAACCAGTAGAAGTCAAAATAATATTGAATGAGTAGATTTGAATGTTCCAGAACTCCTAACCTTGCTTTCAGTTCAACCACAAATCTTCATGAATAAAATGTATGATTACTTGGTTCTAATATTGGACTTTAACTTTTCTCAGAGCAGAGAATTGATTCGGTGATTTTTATGTTCTCAATGACAGATGGAGTTCAATTTTTTATCTTCATGTAAAATTCTATATTTAATATAATTATTTCAAATATTCATATGAATAATCTCACGTTTATATGCATTCCTATTTAGCTGCTTTCTAGGCTAAAAAATGGCCCATTTTCATATAATTGAAATGAAGTTACTCCTTTCAGCCAGAACTTAATTTAGAATTAAACTTTTTTTTTTTTTTTTTGCTTTTTTTGGGTCACATCCAGCTATGCTCAGGGGTTACTCCTGACGGTGCTCGGGGAACCATATGGGATGCTGGGAATTGAACCCGGGTCAGCTGCATGCAAGGCAAATGCCCTACCTGCTGTGCTATTGCTCCAGCCCCTAGAATTAAACTTTTCTATCATAATAGAAATTGAATTTTTGGTTCTATATTTTCTGAATATTCCATGAATTTCACTGCTTTCATTGTACAGTGGTGGAACAAACAAAATCATCACAGTGCTGAATTTTTATTTGATTACAGTTGACTGTTTTATATCTATGAATTCTACTTAAGTTCTTTCACATATGACCAAGATGCGTATAACTATCTTCTAGCTCATCCCTCTTTTTCCTCTTGCCTTCCTTCCCTTCCCTGGCAGTGCTCAGGGCTCACTTCTGACTGCACTCAGATCACTCGGGGGGGGGGGGGGCTCAGGGGACCCTGCATGGTGCTGGGGATCAAACCTGGGTCACCCATGTGCAGAAGCAAGCCCCTTACCCCTGTCCTATCACTCCAGTCCCAGGCTTTCCTTTTCTGACCCACAATGCACACCGTCATATATTAACTTTCCAAATAGTTCTCAAACACCAGTCTCACTTGGGAGCTGATTGAAGATGCCTGTTCTCCAATCAACCTACTCCAAATCAGCTGGAGCAGGAACTGTGGTGGGGGGTTAACAGGCCCTCCAAGTGATCTACTGCAGGCCTGAGTGACCCAGCGCAGGTGGGCACGAGGGAGCTCTGCATGCTAGCCCTGGCTTACAACTCCTGGGTCTAGGTGTCTACCCTCTTTTTTGGTATTCTGAGAGCATTGTGGTGTTTTTCCTGTGTTCTACCTTTCTCCTACTCTCTTTTTACAAGATTCTGTCCAAGATGTCTGTCTGACAATAGCCCAACAATTCCTACAACAGAACTCTCCTCGTGATAATCTCCCATGTTCTTAATACTACTGCTATAGAATCACTGTTTTAGCCAAGTATTTCATATTTAAATGTTTGTTTAAGTTCTAGATAATTTGGAAATATGCTGACATAGGGTGTTAGAATGTTGTATTGCAAATCACAATGAGAAAACTAAAGTTTTTTTAAAAAAAATCTGGGCTAATGGCATTCAAGTTCTTTATTTTCTTGTTCAATAATTCAGGTTTATTTTCATTTTTTAAATAATTTTTTTATTAAGCCAACTTTTTAAAGTTTTCTATAAAGGCTAGAAATTTAAAAATAATAATATTCTAGATTTTGCAGAGCATATTTTTATGATTTTTTTCATTTGCAGAAAAACACAAACATCAAGTTTATAAACACAAGCATAGTTTGAGCTTGCTCTTCAAGCTGTGCTCTCCCGTGTGTCTCGCTTGTAGAGTCTATGTTCCTTGGCTTATTCACTTGCACTCTGGAAAAGCCGGTGCTCTCTCTCCAACATCGCCCTCCTTTCTCTCCTCCCACATCTTCCTCAGCACGTTTCATTCAATAAAAACTAACCTGCTTCACTGTTGCACCTCTTTAAGTTCTTTCCTGCAAGGGACAGGCAGTGGACCCATGATGCCTGTGATGAGGTTGGGACTGCCTTCCCTTTCCTGCTGGTGCAGGCTGGCAGATGTACTTTGGGGGAATAATAATACTCAAGAAGAAATTCCCTAGCCCCAAAATAACTCAAGGGCTTGATGATCACATCATTTGAAATGCAAATCCTGAATTCTTGGAAGAGAAACTGAGGTACCACCAGGATGCAAAAATCCAAGGCCCCACCCAGAAAAGGCTGGTCCCCCCAGAAAAGAAGTTACACAAGAATCCATGAGATTATAAAGAGAACATCAACAGTGCAAGACATTCCTGTGACAACACCCAGCCTAAATTTTAGTATGCAAAACTCCAGGAAAGAACAACCCTTTTGGAAGAATTGAATAAAAGCACCTCCTGAAAGTCCTCAGGGCTTGCTCTTCAAGCCCTGAATATCTCACCTGCTTCTTTCTCTGTTCCTTTGCTTGTTTATTTCCACTCTGGAGAGCCTGTGTTCTCTCTTGAACACATACTTCTTAATTTCTCTCCCTCACATCTTTCTAAATAAGTTTTAATAAAAGCTGTCTTGCTTCATACACAAAATTAAAAAAAAAAAAAAAGAACATGGGGCTGGAGCGATAGTACAGTGGGTGGGGCGTTTGCCTTGCAGGCAGCTGACCTGGGTTTGATCCCGGGCATCTCATATGGTCCCCCCAGCACTGCCAGGAGTAATTTCTGAGTTTCCTGAGTGCAGAGCCAGGAGGAACCCCTGAGCATCACTGAGTGTGATCCAAAAAACAATAAATAAATACATAAATAAATAAATAAATAAATAAATAAATAAATAAATAAGTAAAAATTAAAAAATAAAAACATGAACATATTTGCATAGATCTTTGTTTTTATTTAGTAGTGCTCAGGGGCTACTTCAGGGACATTACTGGGGGGTCAGGGAATGCGGAGCCCAGAACCTCGTTCTGCTGGGAAACCAACCTGGGCCTCCTGTTGCTAAGCATCACACTCAACATTTGTGCAATCTCCCCAGCTGACAAAAACAATTCTTAAGTTAATGGGCTATGTAAAACTGGACCATGCATTGGTTTTGATCCATGGGGACATAAAGGAACTCTATATTAACATAGAGGAGATGGTATACTAGCACTCTAAGTTAAGTTTACATGGGTGATGCAAATATAAGTACTTTTCATTTATTATTAAAGTTTAAAGACAAAAACAATTCTTAAGTTAATGGGCTATGTAAAACAGGACCATGTGTTGGATTGGATTCAGGGGACATAAAGGAACTCTACATGGACATAGAGGAGATGGTAAATTAGCACTTACTTTAGGTTTATATAGTAAAGTTTGAAAAAAAACTCTTGTGAAGCAAGATAGTTTATACTGAAAGAAACTTTCTTAGATGTGAGGGGTGGGAAAGAGAAAGAATGTGTTCACGAGATAACCTGGAATTCTCCAGAGAAGAAAAAGCAAAGAGTCATGGGGACAAGTAAGAAAAGTACATGATCCAGGGAGAACATGGGCTTGAAGAGTAAGCCTAAAGTTTTTTCTATATATGTACATATATGTATTTATATATATATGTACATGCAAATGTAATTTAGTGCCAGAAATGACATGAAAGGTTTTTAATGCTAGAATCATAAAACTATAGAATTGTATTGCTGGAAGAAAAAAGATTAACTTGTACACCCTTTGTTTTATAAACAACAGATCTAGAAACTCATAAATAAATGATTAACTTACAAGTACTTGAGGGATAGCAGGCCTTCAAATGAATCCTTATGTAATTCAGTCAAAGAATTGTCACTGAGGATTCTGAGAAATGGAAAAATTATTTCTGGACCAAAATGCAAAATAACTATGACTATTTACTACATAGGACTAATTCTTACACATAATAATGGTGCTTTCTAAAGATCCCAATTCTTATTTAACTTGGGGATAGTGATCTCTGTTTAGGCTCTTTGCTTTTTCCTCACTGATATCTATCCATCATGCACACGAACATAGCTATTGACTCTTCTCACCAAATAACCTCTACAAAGCATATTCTCTAGGTCACAAAATGTCAGATCTAAATTCTGGGTGACACCAGAACCACAGAATTGCCACTCCCTCCTCTCTTCCCAAACATTACTCTGGATACCCCATGAAGAATGAAATTAAGTCTGTAAAGAAAACCCTTTGAAACTTAACACCATTAATTTTTTTTGTTCTGGGAATTAAAATGAGCACAAAATGCACATGACAAACACTCAAGAATTATTGAGGCCAGAGCAATAGTACAGTGGGAGGGGTACTTGGCTTGCACATGGCTTACCTGGGTCAGCCCGGGCAACCATATGATCCCCCAGGAGTAAACTTTGAGCCCAGAACCAGTGGCTGTGCACCCCCCAACACGAAAGAACAGTAAAGCAAAGGCCCCAAGACATATTCCTTACAAGAAACACAGCTTCATAGAGGACCCTAGTGTGGCCCTACCAATCACACCCTCCTCTGTCACACGCCCCTGACTTTAATGAGCATTTGTTATTTTGGGGTTTACTTGGTGCTTTGTTTTGTTTTGGGGCCACATCCAGGAGTGCTCAGTGGTTAATCCTGGCTCTGCACTCAGGGATCATTTCTGGTGCTGCTCAAGGGACCGTATGGGGTGCTGGGGATCAAACTCTGATCAGCAGTCTGCAAAGCAAAGAAGCCTTTCCAGAGGCAGAGTTTGTCCTGGTCCATGGACTTGGGTTGTCTTGGACAGGCAGGACCAGAGGGCAGGAAAGCTAACCAAGATTTTCAAACAAAGACTTGAAATTCGGCTTCCCTTCCCATCAAGTGTCAAAGGGCGTCTCACCACACTGTCTGCCACCATCCCTGGCCCCAGAACTGGAAAGCTCTTACTGTCTGTTGGGGGATTCCCATGATGGAAACCTACAGTTCTTACCAATTGTGATTTGGATTCCCTGCTCCAATGTCCCCTTTTGTTTAGAAAATTCCACCTTTCAGAGCTAAGGGTAACCCCTGAGCACCACTGGTGTGGCCCTAAAGCAAAATTGAAAAAAAAAAAAGAAAAAGAAAAAAATCCAGAATTTCCACTTTTTTAACACTTAGCAAAGTATGCAAGCGATTTCTATTTGTAGACTTTCTCTCTAGGTCTAAGGTTCATAGACTGGATGAAAATAAACACACTGGAACAGTCTTTGTTTGGTTTTGGTTTTGATTTTGGCTCACACCTGGCTGTGCTCAAGGCTTATTCCTGGCTCTGTGCTCAGGGATCACTAATGGCAGGGCTGGAGGGCCCTATGTGGTGCTGGGGAGTGAACCCAGGTAGGCCACGTGCAAGGCAAACACCCTACCCGCAGTACTATCGCACTGGCCCTAAAATGGTCATTTCTCACATTATGAATGTCAACCGACAATGACAGATTAGCAATATCATTCATTTGGCCTCTAATAGAAACCATAGATACTTTTCACATTGCATTTACTATAGACATCTCAAACTTTTGGTTTTTCATCAAAAATTTGAAGTTAGTTGTTAGACATACAGGTGGTTGTTAGATATACCAATATGTATTATTTAATATGACGAATCACAAAATCCCGTTAATCATCGATTTCTCGGGTGGGCTCAGTAACATCTCATTTCGACCTTTCCCTGAGATCTTAGAAGTCCATCTTGACTCGGCCCTCCTAACAGTGTTGCACTGGGGGCTCTTCAGGGTCAGGGGAATGAGATCTAGCTTGTTACTGGATTTTGCATATGAATACACCATGGGAAGCTTGCAAGGCTGTCCCATGTGGGCAGGAAACTCTCAGAAGATTGCCAGTTTCTCCCAGAGGGAGAAGTAGGCTAAAGATATTGCATGCGATATTTAATATACTCAAAGAAAAAACCTTATAACTGCTATCAATCATTTTTTGGTGGTCTGTTTTCTGATTCTTATATATGCATATGTATGTGTGTGTATAAAATTAACTCTACTTGTTATAGAATGGAAAACAAAAAGACATTTTAAATAGGATCTTGGTAAACTAAAATTTTTAAAAGAAAAAAACCATTATAACTAACAGAGGTTGTTTTGGGACATGAGGGGAGAATACCTTTTATCAGAGGTATTAATCTTAAATTGTATACTAAGGAGGATTTCTTTTTCTTTTTGGGTCACGCCTGGCGATGCATAGAGTTTAGTCCTGGCTCATGCACTCAGGAATTACTCCTGGCGGTGCTCGGGGGACCATATGGGATGCTGGGAATCGAACCCTGGTTGACCACATACGTGCAAGGCAAATGCCCTACCTGCTGTGCTATCGCTCCAGTCCCACTAAGGAGGATTTATGGTGCAATTATTTTTTAATATTCATATTTGGAGAGAATATACTCACAGTTTCTCAACCCAAGGGTATGCCTTCCATGTATTTCCATCAATGGAAGAAATAGAGTTTCCTTGGAAATTCCTGTGAAGAAACACAGTTTACAGTCTTGAAAAGGTAGGAAAAGAATGAACAGGCTAAGTAAAAGAATCATGGAAACACAGAAAACACCAGCTTCTTTCCACAGCTATCAGCTTCCCATTTTGCCCAACTAAAGACATGATGTGGGGCCACTGGTCAAACATTGAAATATCTCACAATCTGAACTTCCTAATTCCTGGAGTAGCTCAATAATGCCAGCTAGTTAGCATGTAAGTCATTTTTCCAAGCTCACACCTATTGTAACTCCTCCTGTAAATCAATAGAGAAAGTTTAATTTCATAATTATACAGAGAAATGAATAAAATTACCAGCAAATACATATTTAAAAATATTGCCAGAGACCACCAAAGATTTTGGTCAATGTTCTCTGTTGAAATTTCGAGATAGTAGAAATTTCTAGATAGAGACTAGGGAAATGAGAAAATGAGGGGGACTAGTGAGGAGAGATATATTCAACATACTTCACCAGGAAAAGAACAAATCACAAAGAATGACCTTCAGTGCGGGGAAAATGCACAGGAAAGAGAGTAGAAGAAAACCCAAGATGGTAACAGGAGTTACTGTGCGGTAGTCACACAGGTGGTAGAGTGGGAAAGTGGGATTTTCACGCATTATCCTGTTAACTTTACTGACCTATTGTAACAAAGAGAATATGTTCATGAATTTACACATGTATAGATGAATGCAGTTGGTGGGAGTGTGGGGTGGGGGTGGGGGAGGGGATGGTGCTCAGGATTTACCCCTGGCTCTGGACTCAGGGTCTATCATTTTTTTTCTGTGTCAATAATTTTTAATTAAACTCCTGGTGGTGATGGAGGGGGACCATATGGGGTGCCTGGGATGAACCTGGGTTGGCCACATGCAAGGCAAGAGCCCTTGGTATGACTGTGCTGTGACTCTGGCTCCCTGAGTTCAGTTTTAACCACTAACTCTGTGGATCACTTTGAATCTAGTTTTGTCAACTTCCCCCAGCAACATGTGTATATCAACTGCAAACATGTATATAATCCAAATATAAACCTAATAAGTTTATGCACACATTTTCAGGTGAAAATGTTGAAACAGAAACCTGTGCCATCAACCTAGTGGACATTTCCATCAAATCTTCTGGCTGCTTTATGATGCCTAGGCCACAAGTTGAGGGATCTGTTTAAGGCACAGATTAGTAACTGTTTCACAGGTATATTACTTATCTCCAAACACATAAGTCATACCTAACATGCACCGTTTTTCATAGGCCAAGCACATCAATCATTTTTTAACCTAAAAAAGATGCCTAGACGCGAAAGCGGCTGCGCGAGATCCTATAATATTCATTTTCAGCAATGGAATACAAACTATCAAATGGTTCCTTTTTTGCAGGTTTGATTGTTGGGGGAAAATTCCAAATAATAACAGTCAGTTCTCTGTTGAAATATTGAATGTATCCAAATTATAGAGAGAATAAAGTGAAGATCACTGGCCACTTTAGTGCGGGGGAGGAGCGAGGGGGGTAGATTGGGGTTCTTGGTGGGGGAACAGGTGCACTGGTGAAGGGATGGGGGTTTGGTCATTATATGACTGGGATTTAAACCTGAAAGCTTGGTAACTTTTGTCATGGTGATTCAATAAAATTAAATAAATATTTAAAAAAAAATGCCTGGAACTCAGTGTGTCTCATCAGACTGGCTGTCCCTCCTACCTACTATATTTCCACCTTAACACCATTATCATTCTCTCAATAAGAACACAAACTTCAATCATATTGGATTTTTCTCCTTCCTTCTCCCTCAACTGGGCAGTTACTAACTTTGATTGGTTCTTTCTTTGTAATGTCCTCAGGATTTTCTTTGTATCTTTTTGGGCTTTGGGGAGGCTCAGCCTCTGGTGCTCAGGGACCACCCTTGGCTCAGTGCTTTGGAGGGGTCACTCTGGTGGTGCTCAGAGAACCATGAGGTGCCAGGGATCAAACCCTGGGTTCCCACATGCACAGCCTGTGCTCAGCCTTTTGAGCTCTCTCCCCCATCCAGGATGTTTTTCTACTCTTGCTACAATCGCTTATTCAGCCCCTTCTCACTTTACTCCTAGAGTTTATTAAGAGCACATTTGGTCTTTTTTCAACCGACTTTCCTCTTAGATTTCTCTACATATAGAATCTAAAACGATTCTTATTTATCTCTCTTGCTTGAAAACTTTCAATAGCACTCTATACCTCACAATGCAAATTTCAAACCCCATACCTGATACTTCAGATTTTTCACAAGCATATTTTCATTACTTCCTAACTCAGTTCAATTTTTTTTGCAGGGCATGGCACATCCAGCAGTGGTCAGGAACCACAATCTGATGATGATCAGGAGCCATACGTGGTGCTGGGATTCAAACCATGGTAGCTGCCATTGCCACATACAAGACAAATGCCTTAGCCTGTGTACCACCTCTCCAGCCTCTAACAGATATTTATTAGTCTGCCTGTTTTTTAAATCCCAGAACTTTCTAGAGCTATGCTTTTTCTTAGACTTTACTCTCCCTTCCCCCACCCCCACACACTTGATTTAACAAATTACCATCAACCTCTAATTCCCAGCTAAAGTTGCTCCATGTCAGCTCTCTGCAGCTTTCCCCAACTGAGGAGACACTGTACATTTTTGTGCCTCTGTTGGTGCTGCCTTTCCTTTTGTGTGTATTCCCTTTCTCCCCAACAGCATCATGTTTAAGAGCTGATGACATATTCTTGTGGCTAGGTTGGGGGAAATGGATGCTTTCTATGAAAAGTCGATGTAAAAAATTTAACTCTGAAATGAGAGATTAAGTAACAATAACAGACAGCATTCATGTATATGCTAGTTCCCAATTTAAGTCTATAGTTTTGTGGGGAGCCACACCCGGCAATACTCAGGTGTTACTCCAGGCTCTGCACTCAGGAATCACCTCTGGTGGTGCTCAGGGGACCCTATGGGACGCTGGGGAATCAGATCAGTTGGAACAAGTGCAAGCAAATGCTCTACCTACTGTACAATCACTCTGGCCCAAAGTATTTACATAGATTTCTTAAGTATTACTTTGATTGCCATTGGAGCTGGCTAGATCTCACAATCAACCCTTCTCCACCACCTTGGCCTCATCTCCATAGGGATTAATATGAAAGTTGTTTAAAGGTACTAATTTCATAAGTATCAAAATGAACAAGTATCAAAATACTAGGAGGTGAAAACTTACCATAATCTCCACGTAAAGAAAAAGGAACTGAGTCACAGAGCTAAATAAACAAAGCTAACAAATGACAAACTCGGGTAGTCTGGCTCCAGAAATCATGTCCATAGCACACGTTGTGACACGAGCAATAAAAGATAAGGAGAACATACTATTGTTAAAAAAAAAAGAGGCTGGAGTAAAGAGAAAACAAAGGTTAAGGAATTAAATGAACAGCTGATGGGATGAAGGATAGGTTGAGGGTGAGATAAAAATAGTGAAGGAAAGAGAGTATGAACAATTATAAGCAAAAGACTGGGGAAGAAGAAACAACAGATAAGAAGAATGAGGATATCTTTTGACTGACAAAAGATGAAAAAAGAGAGAGAATCATTTAACGTGGCCATGGGGGATGAGGCAGATACAGGAAGACATTGAAGCAAAGGCTTGCTACGTCAATAGGCAGAATGCAGAGATGAGAGGAAAGGTGATTCTTACAGTATAGTGAAGGTCCTATTGATGTTGGGCCCTGGCACAGGCACTCTACGGAGTCTCTTCTCTGGACTGAGACCGGTGCAGGAGAGGGTATCCTCTGTGCAGGTACAAAGCTCACATATGTTGAAGGTCATGTGTTCATTCTGTTGTAGTTGCTCAGGGAAATCTACATGTGCCTTTTCGGAAGTAGATCGTCCAGAAGATAGGGCTGAAGAGTGAGTCAGGGAAGCTGTCCTTGATGTTTCTGGTTGTGGCGTTTCGTCCAAAGTTATAGATGTCTGTTCACTCAGATCTGTGTGTTGATGCTGACCCTGTTCTGACAGCAATCCCTCTGTGGGGGTTGTCAGAGTGGTACTTGTTGAAACTGTTACCTCAGCTTTCTTTGGGGCCTTTGAAGACGGAACTCCAGTCTCTTGCATGGTTGGAGCTGTAACTGACCTGCCTTCAGTGACAGGAACGTCCTTGTTTATAGGTGGATACGTGACTTCACTCAGGTTTGAATGAGGACTCAGAGATGGTGTGATAGGTGTCACATCTGAGTGTTCTGTAGCACTGGTACTTGTCAGGGTTGTCGAGGGTTTAGTCTTCACAGTGCGTTCCGGAGTTACAGTTATATATTGGTGTGTAGAAGGTTGATTTTGATGAGAAGTCTGACCTGTAGTCTTTTGTGTGGTTGGAGAAGGTACTGTCTTCAAAACCCCCAGACTGGGTAGAGCTGAAATCTTAGTGGCGATTGAATGAGTCCGCACATTCCCTGTTGGTTTTGTCACAGTGTGCTCTGTGGGAGCGGTAGTCTTCTTCAGGGTCGTAGAAGCTTTACTCTCCCTACTTGGTTCTGCCGTGAGAGTCGTGACCCGGACTGATGATGGATGCCGAGTTGATGCTGAAAGTGGTCCTTCCAAATGCTCTGAAGCCTGAGCCAAAACGATATCTGTTGGTAACTCTGAAAGATGAGTGAGGGTCTCCTGCACAGGTGAAGAAATTTCCATTTTCTCAGCAGGTTCCTTGTCTGGCGAAAGCTGAGTTAGAGTCTGACCCAAATGTAGAGCTACCATCTCACTCTGGAACTTCTGTGTTTCAGAAATGGTTGATGATACAATCTGCCAGCCAGATAATTCCATGTTCTCAGAGAGGCCTGGAAATGAAGCCTGGACCTCTTGGGATGGAGGTTGAGCCTGGACCTCCTGCTGAACTGAAGGTTTGACCTCATTTATGACCTCTGTAGTTTCAGAAATAGTCACACCCTTAGGATTAGAAGTGACACTGGGCAAGTTGATGTGTGGAGCTTTACTGTGACTTGGAGATGGAATATTTTCTTCAGAATGAGGGAAAGGGTGAGTGACGGATTCCTCAGATGGCTCAGGAGACTGAGCCTGCATCTCCTGCTGGACTGAAGGTTCATCCTCATTACTGATCTCTGTAGATATGGAAAATGTCACACCAATAGGTTTAGCACTGACATATGTCAAATTTAAGCTTGGGGATTCATTGTGACGTGAAGATGTAATAAACTCTTCGGGATGCAGAGGTGGATTAGTGACAGATTCCTCAGATGGCTCAGACGGCTGATCCAGGGCCTCCTGTGGCACTGGAGAAGATTCAACCTCATCACCAACCTCTGAAAAAATGGAAAATGTCACACTCAAATGCTGAGCAGTGACATGGGGCAAGTTTAAGTGTGAAGTTCCATTCTGATTTGGAATTGGAAGATTTTCCGCAGGATGAAGAAATGGTTGAGCTTCCAACTCCATAGAAGATTCAGGAGGCTGAGCTAGGGATTCCTGCTGGATAGAAGATTCAGTCACCTCAAGGATCTCTGGAGCTTGAGCCACTGCCTCCTGCTGTGTGGCAGAGTCACCCTTAGGGCTCTCTAGAGGCTGAGACTGGGCCACCTCTTGAGCTAGAGAGTGTTCATTCTCTTCACGGGTCTCTCCTGTGTGACTTAGACTTAGGGTTTCTGGCTGGGTTGAAATTTCATCCTGCTTGTTGACTCTTGGAGTTCCGGTAATCTGCAGATAGGCAGGTTTGATGATGACAGTAGATATATTTGAAAGATGGGCTTCTTTCTGGACTGGAGACAGTTCATTTGGCTGATGATGCAGTAAAGACTGAGCTTTCAGACCTGACTCTGAAGACTGAGCTTCCACCTCCTGAGGTACTGAAGACCCCATTTCCTCAGGACCCAATGTAGGCTGAACTAGGATTTCTGGCAGGACTGAAGCAGTATCACCCTCTTCAGGGGTACTGGACAGCAAATCTAAGTCCTGAACTAAAGGTTTCGATTCCTCAGGAGATCCTGGAAGTGCAGCTGGGGTCTGTTGTGTGCTTGCTGAAACTTCAGCTTCCAGGGCCTTAAAGGGAAGCTGTTCTAGCTCTTCAGAGGGTTCTGGATGCTGGGACTGGGGTGAAAAGGATTCAGTCTTGTGAGGGATCTGTGGGTGTTTCTCTGAATCTCCCAGTACATCCAAGGGTTCTCTCCCCTCGGGATAAAAGATATCCATACTGGAATCTAAGTCCTCATCCTGCATCTGTTGTGGTCGATGATGAGGTTTCTTAGACTTTCTGGGAGTTCCAACTGTTAAGTTAAAAGAAATTATATTGGGTTAAAGCCCACTCTTGACCTTTGTAACCTCGCTTTGTTCTGCTTCTGTAACCATGCTTATGACCCTGAACTGTATATAATAATGTACTATGCCTGGGTCCTGTCACATACATCCTGACATCTGCCTGTCGGTTGGGCTGGAATTCACGTATGTACCTAAAAGATAGGGACCCGCTCACAGAAGGAGTTGCTGAGAACAAGGAGCCCAGATAGTGACTCCGGTCCCACGGCCCAGCAGATAGTGAATCCGGCCCAGTAGATAGTGACTCCGGCCCCTGACACAGAGCCCAGATAGTGACTCCGGTCCCAGGGCTCTACAGAAAGTAACTCCTGACGAAGGGCAAGAAGAATGAAAGAATGTCTCCAGACACACGAATCCCAAGATAGTGGCTCCGGGCGAGGCTACGTGACTAACGTGACTGGCCTGGAGGACACAAGCCCTATAAAAAGGCTGCCCTAACTAGCACAAACCGCTGCATCTACTAGAGGTGCAGCCCCCGCATGTTGGTCTGAATAAACTTTTGTCTTGCAAGACTGGCCCGTCTCTGCTTCTTGCGGCTCCGGACCCAACATTAACTAGACCCTCCCTCCTGTTTGCAGGAGAAATAATAAAGTTTAGTAGTTTTGGAACCTGTCCACCTAGAGGTGGAGCAGGCATTTCAGATGTCTGATCTTCAGGTTGATCTAGACCTGAAGTTGGACTTGTACTTGTCCCTCTAGGAGACAAAGCTAGAGGTGGACTCTGATCCTGAGTCCATCTTATCATTGGATCAACTGGGAGCCTCTGATGTGTTGCCGGCTGGTCATTCAATCCCTGGTGTGGAATGGCAAATCGATGGGACGCAGAGGGCAACCCTTTACCTGAGTATTCATCCCGGATGGGAATGAAACCTTTAAACTTCTGCGGCGGGAACAACATCCGGCCAACAGTCGAGGTGAAACGATCAAAAAACCCGGACTTGGCCCGGGGTTGAAGGGCATGAGGGGATTCAAGTGCAGGAGCACGGGAAGGAGAAATCCAGGGCTTGGGGACGGACGGGTCGGGGATCAGCAGGACGGGGTGCAGAATCTGCGTTAGGATCGGAGCTCCCAGCAGCCATGCTGGTCGCCCTATTAACACAGATATTATATAAATTCGTGGCCAGGACAAGTCCAAGCGACTAGAGGGCAGGCATCCTACCCTGCGGCCAGCCATTGTGGCAGCCAGGATAGGCGGGCGAGCGCCCTTATGCACTGTGCAACCTTAGCAACGACACACCCTTAGCAACCCCGCGCCCCTCCCCCGCAGCCCCTTTATGCTGCCTTGATGCAGCCCTTATTGGGTAACCAGCAGGACCCAGACTTTCCTTTCTCCCTGAAAGGCACCAAAGACGTCCAATCAGGTCCTCTTCCCACCTCCTCTGCCCAACTCCAGCCTCCCCTCCCCACCCCTGCCAGCCAAACAGGACTGGGACTGCCAACTACTCTGAGCCAAACCCCGTGGTGGGGGTGGGGAGGGGAAGGAACAGTGTGTCCCCCATTGGGAACACTGGCGAATTCAACAGTACTAGTCCAGTTGTGGTGGTCTTGGTGCGTCCTCCTCACTACTGAAATCCGAGACACATTCTTCCTCCCCTGGGCCATCCTGCTTCCAAGAAAGCTAGCTAACCTGCAAAAGGAGCACTACTTAGGATGGATGGGGGTTCCCAAATGTTCTCATTACCTTTAAACTCTCAGTATCTCTGATTATTTATCAGTCCCTGAGAGAGGGGATAGCATGGAATCACTGACCCAAAATTTTCTGAAGGAGGGCTCTGGGGCCATAGACAGTTTATTCTGGGAGACCGACCATAAACGAATGAACACTCATATACACTCCTTTACACCGGCCTGGGGCAAATCCCCCTTTCTTGCATGGAGCTCAACATTAATTCATAGAGAAAAAGTAGCAAGCCCCTTTCTAGAGGGCTGCCTGCCTGTCTAGCACTCCTGGAGAGACCACTGAAGACCTTAACGTCAGAATGTAACAAGGCTCTCTTGCAATACTGTGACTCGCACCCATTTAACTTTCTTCACAGTCCTTCTTCTCATGGATTTCAGTTCTCATTATCTCAGACTTCTAGAATAAACATTCTATGAGAAGGGGCTACTTCCCAGGGTCTAGTTGAGTAGAGACCTTTGAATGGAGTTTGTTCCAAGAGAGTCCTCATTTAGGGATGGATGTTAGTTTTCTGAATTCTTTGGCATTAGAACTAAATGTCTTCTCATGTTTCATAGTAAGGTGGATGTTTTTTGTTTGTTTGGGGGCCACACCTGGAGGTGTTTGAGGTTTCTCCTGGCAGTGCTCCGGAGGCCATGCAGTGGCAGGTATCAAACCCAGGTCTCCCTCACGCACAGTCCATGCTTCAGCCTGACGAACTGTGTCTCAGACTCCTAAGCTAATCTTCTTAAGACCCAATTTTGGGCGTTTGAGGTTTTCTTGATGGGTTTGATTTAAACTATTTTAAAAATTATTTTTCAAACCTAGGTCAATAGTTCAAAAGATTGAGCACATGCTTTGCATGAGAAAGGTTTGAATTTGCTCCCTACCATCACCTGGTCCCTTGAGCAATACAACAAGTGATTATTACAAAGAGCCAGGCTGGGTAATTCCTGAGCACTGCCAAGTGTGAGCCACGCTACCTTCCCCCCACACACAAAAAATTATTTTACAAAGAAAAAAAAATTTCAACAAGAGGAACACAACCACCTTTTCTCTCCTTTTCTTTCCCTAACCTTGGAAACAAATTTTCTGACTATGAGCCAAGTTAATTACATTTATCCAACTCCAAATTTGTTACCAATGATATGAAACACATTTTGTTCCACCCCCTCCACACCCCCATCACTAGAACACACATTCAAATAGTGCATTCATGTGTTCTCCTGGAAATTAGTAAATTAATTCCTAATTTGCAACACAGTGCAATTGTTTAACAGAAAGGTTCTTTCATAAAATATTTCATGTAAGATATGCATGAGATGCTGAGCTCTAAGTACTTGAAAAAAAAAAAACGTAACTTTTCAAATGCTCTAACATAATCACATTTAAGGCCCCAAATCACTAGGATTCTTTTTAAGGGGAGTTCAAAAAGTTATTTGTCTGACAGAACTCAGAGGGCACTCAGAACTCTCCAAATTTCAAATAAGGGTTTAGAACCAACGGTCAGGACTTCAGAAAAACTCCAGAAATTCCCTCAAATACAGTTTTAGAGTTTCATAGTTTCCTGCGGATGATAGAATTGACTACATATGCTAAAAACTTCCAAAATCTGCTCTTTATTCTGAATTACAGCCATCCAATGTATGTCATCCTTACATTTTTCTCTTCACATACTTTGAATTAAATCACGGAGTCCTTCAGTTCTGGCAACAGTGACTTCCTCAAAGGCCTATATTCCACAGCTATTTTACCACTTTCTGAAATAAAGTTAACAAGGAACAATTCAAAATTATTGTCTAAAATGTTCTTTCTATGAAGGTAGAGCACAATGATACTGGGTGTGTACTTCCTTTATACATCCAATAATTTTATTTATTTGTTTATTTATTTATTTATTTATTTATTTATTGCTTTTTCAGTTACCCTGTGATGCACAGGGGTTATCCTGTATCATGTACTCAGGAATTACTCCAGGCGGTGCTTGGGGGACCATAAGGGATGCTGGAAATCGAACCTGGGTGGCCGCGTGCAAGGCAAACACCCTACCCGCTGTGCTATCACTCCAGCCCCTCCAATAATTTTAGTTTTAAATCATAAAATAAGAACATTTTCCTTTTCAATGCAGACATTAAGTTTGGTTTTTTTTGTTTCTCTGTTTTGGGGTCAGACTCATGGTGTTCAAGAATTTTACCCAGTTTGGGTACTGGACCGATAGCATATCAGGTAGGGTGTTTGCCTTGCACGCAGACAACCCGGGTTTGATTCCCAGCATCCCATATGGTCCCCTGAGCACTGCCAGGGGTAATTCCTGACTGCAGAGCCAGGAGTAACCCCTGTGCATTGCTGGGTGTGACCCCCCAAAAAAACAGAATTTTACCCACTTAGTACTTGGGAGTCACTCCTGGCAACGCCGTGCTGAGCTGGAACTGAAACTATGCTTCCTTTATGCCAAGAATGTGCCCAGTCTGCTGAGCTATCTCTCCAACCCACTTCTTCTTTTATTTCTTTTATATTTTGGGTGTGGGGATCATATCCTCTGGTACTCAGGGGCTATTGCTGGCTCTGTGCTCCCTGGTGGTGCTAGAGGGGACCATATACCGTGCCAGGGATATGCTAGGTAGGTGCCTTGGCTCCAGTACCATCTTCTTAAGCTCCCATTGTTTTTTTTTTCTTTTTGGGTCACACCAGCAATACACAGGTGTTACTCCTGGCTCTGTACTCAGGAATTACTCCTGGTAGTGCTCAGAGGACCATATGGGATGCTGGGAATCGAACCCGGGTTGGTTCGTGCAAGGTAAATGCCCTACATTGTGCGATGGATCCCACCTGCTCCACCGCCCCCATTGGTTCTTAAAGATTCTTCTAGTTGATAGAAATTTTACTAGATGACCAAAGAAGTCACTTTTACTAGAAGACTTGCCCAGACTTCAAGGCTGAAGTCAACCCAAAGTCTACTCATGTAACTATATAAGGTCTCTGACAACTTAAAATTTCTGCCTCTAAGACTGCAGGGCTACATCTGGCAGCGCTCCTGGCTCTGCATTCAGGGATCACTACTGGCAGTGCTCAGGGTATCATATAGGATGCCAGGAATCATACCCTGGTTGGCTGCGTGCAAGGCAAGAGCTACTACCTGATGTTCTAAAACTCCAGCCCCACGAAAATTCTTCCCTTAGATATTTGCAGAACTGTTAACATCTAGAATGCTGGAGGTTCCGGGGTTCCTGGAGAAGAAGGGAATTTCCTTTTCATTTATACAATGTACATGGTCTCCTACCTCCAAACAACATATGATTGGGAGTACCAGAAGCACAGATGTCTCCCGTACCAAAGGAATCTCCAGTTGTATGGGAGACAGACAAGTAGAGCAGGGTGCTAGGGAGTCAGGGAAACCTCACCAAGCGCTGAGGCTTCAGTGCAGATATTAAAAGAAGTTGGGCTCAAAAGAGATCTCACTAGGCTGGGTACATGCTCTGCAGACTACAGGTTGCAGTTTGATCCCAGTACCAGATGGTTCCTGGAGCACAAAGCTAGGAGTAGCATAGCTACCACTGCCAGATATGATCCTAAAACCAAAACAAACTAAAACAGATGACCATAACCACACTTTTCTGAAGAGTATTCTTAAAGATATGTAAAATTATCTTTTTAATAGCCTAGTTCTCCCTCTCAGAGAACCTGGCAAGCTACCGAGAGTTTTCTGCTCGCATGGGAAAGCCTGGCAAGCTCCCTGTGGCGTATTAGATGCCAAAACCAGTAACAATGATGGGTCTCATTCCCCTGACCCTAAAAGAGCCTCCAATGCAGCACCGTTGGAAAGGACGAGTAAAGAGAGGCTGATAGAATGTCAGGGCTAGGACGAATGGAGACGTTACTGAGACCGCTCGAGAAAATAGCCAATCAACGGGATGATGGTGATGATGATGAAGACCGCAGGGCTATAGAGCAAAGAGAGCAATTCTGTTTGTGGATTCACTACTGACTATTCAGTTTCCTTTGGGCATAGCCAGTAATATTCATCGCACTCTACAATTCCGTAAGAGGAGAAAATTCAAAAATCTTAAATAGTATGACCACTATTTTTGTTGTTGTTGTTGGGGGTCACACCCAGAAGTGTTTAGAGTCTTCTCCCGAGCTGTGTACTTGGGTTTGCTCCTGGACACTCATGTGTTGCCAGGAACCCAACCTTGGCCTTCTACATGTACAGCATGTGCACGAGGCCTCTCAGCTGTCTTCCTGGCCCCAGCAGAATCACCGTGAAGGTTCACAATACATAGTTGGTGTTACACAGGATCACAGCCACTCAATATGTCAGTGCTGAAAACCAACCCTGAGCTGATTCCAGTTATGTTTTCTCTTCAGTAGGAAATAGTAGCAATAATTGGAATAGTTTGTCCACTGCTAAATTCTAGGTATGTTTTAAGTATTTGACTTTTATCATATTGCCCATAAGTTAAGCTAAATGACAAAGTCAAATTTTTCAGAAAATTACAGCTTAGAAATACCTTCACATATCTGAATAGAAGACCTTCAGTTGCCTTTAAAAAATTTGACAGAGGGGCCAGAGTGCTTTTACAGTGGGCAGGACATTTGCCCTGCATGCAGCCAACACAGGTTCAGTCCCTGGCACCCCATATGGTTCCCCGAGTCCTGCTAGCAGTGGTCCCTGACTGAGGAGCCAGGAGTAAACCCTAAACATCAGCAGGTGTGGCCCAAAAAAACAAGAAAAGAAAAAATGAAAAAAGGGAACAGTTAGTACTTAAATAGAGGACTCTGAAGTTTATAACCACTATACTATTCTGCTTTATTGACAAGCAGTTGAGAAAGAAGAATTGGATCAAATACTCTCTACAATCTAAACTATTCTACGTTTATACATTGGGGGTAATTGCTGTAATTATTTTTCACAGATTCCACAAAGGACAAATTTGAGACTACTTCTGAAAAGCATCTAGTGACTAAAAGAATAGGAAATACTTATATTTCCATTATTTTCATTGTAATTGACTTCTCAAAATCAATTTATTTGCTCTTCAAAGAAGAAAACTCCAGTACTTCGAGGACAGACAAGAAAAGTCTTACCTAAAACCACAATGAGCAGTTTCTGAAATGCATGGGACATAGCCTTTTAAATAGCAAACTTCTGAGTCATCTTTCTTTTCATACGGAATGATAATAGTCCTAAATCTGACCAAAACAAATAGATTTACCATGTCAATATGTATAACTGATTTTTATGAAGTCTAAAAAGAGAACTGGGACTGGAGCGATAATACAGCAGGTGGGGCATTTGCCTGTACGTGGCCAACCCGGGTTCGATCGTGGCATCCCATTTGGTCTGCCCAGTACCTCCAGGAGTAATTCTTGAGTTCAGAGTCAGGAGGAACCCCTGAGCATTACTGGGTGTGACCCAAAAAATAAAAAATAAAAATAAATAAAACAAAAAAAAAAACCAGAGAACTACATCATGATCTTAGTGATTAAGGAAGGCACCACACAAAGCTATGTGTCAAAGGCTCTGTGGTAGGTATATTCTTTTTTTTTTTCTTTTTGGGTCACACCCGGCAATGCTCAGGGTTACTCCTGGCTTTGCACTCAGGAATCACTCCTGGCGGTGCTTGGGGGACCATATGGGATGCTGGGAATCAAATCCGGGTCGGCCGTGTGCAAGGCAAACTCCCTATCCGCTGTGCTATCTCTCCAGCCACTGTGCTAGGTATATTCTGTCAGGGCTATTATCATACATTTTTGCTGTCTGATCTATTCTGGACATTCCTGAATCGGTCAACTAGAAGGGAGAAATTAGTCAAGATCATGGCACAGAGCTCACACTGATGATATATTTCAAATGGGCAAATGGAAGCTAGACACCTATAGACTACTCTACTATAAACCAGGAACTTGACATACCTCACAACACCAATATTTCAAGAGTAGCACTCCACAATTGATGGCGTTTAAAGTAGAAGGCAACCAATCTTAGAGGGAAACATATATAAAAGCACAGAAGGCTCAACCGTTAACAACATGTCAGTAAGCTTTATTGAAGGGCTTAATAGTCCCTGGGGGAAATACAAAAATATTCACATACGTTCCTCTAAGGAAGCTTTTTTGGAGCATTTTTGGCAGTTGATTCAGAACAAACAATACAAAATAAATTCTTTCAGTTCTGCTTTGGGACAGGGGTTCGGGTTCGGGATGGAAACATCCAAAGTACGGTGGTAGGAAGGTGTAATGGTGGTGGGATTGGTGTTCTAATATTAAATGTAATCAAATATTGTGAATTACTCTATAAAATTAAATTAAAAGAAAAAACAGGAGCTTGAGAAAGGGTTGGTAGTGGCATAGATGAGCTGGTCTCTCCCTAAGATTCACCTACCAGAGGCTGTTCCAGTTCTTTCACTAACAGCCCTGCCTTTGACTGTATACCCTAAGCCTACGTGCCATAGATTCTGGGGGTAAAAACATTTGTATTAGTTTATTTCATTATCTAGATGAACATTTTTCTGGGATAACAGAAGATCACACATGATTCATATTTGAAAGATTACTTTGGAACAAAGAAGATTCTTACCCCAAATAGGAGAAACATTGTTCCCATCTCCATACCCCTAAGCTTCTTGGTAGAAAGACAGCTCTAAAATTGTGAAGTTCAAGGTTCTGTCAGAGTGATAGCACAGCAGGTAGGATACTTGCCTTGCATGTAGCCAATCCAGGTTTGATCCCCAGCATCCCACAGAGTCCTCTGAGCACTGCCAGGAGTGATTTCTGAGTACTGAGCCAGGAGCATCATCAGGTGTCCCCAGCATACACCCCCTCCAACCCCTCCAGAAATTCCAGTTCTGTTGGCTATTACCTAAGATTTAAACAAGTATTGCTAAAAAACATCTGCCCAAGGCTTTAGCAGCTTGGCAAGGAGAGGGCTATTTCTGATATATCTGAAAATATGATGAGAGAGAAAGAGAGAGAGAGGAGACAAGGAGAGAGAGGAGAGAGAGAGAAAGAGAGAGATAGAGAATGAGTTCTTACGCATACCCTTATTCCAGTCCCCACAGAGACCTTCCAGTTTATCCAAAGTCTCGGCTATGCCAACTCCAGGGCTCTTGCAATCAAAAGATGACAATACCACCTCTAAAGCACAGAACTTCACACTTTGCTTCTGAAGTGGTGCCACAATATCTTCGTTTTCCCTTTCTTCAAGGTCAGAAAGATCCTGAAGCTGTTAGGATTTTAGATTAAAGGTCCTTCTGAATATCTCAATGTAGATTTTCACTGTCACTGTCACTCCATTGATCATCGATTTGCCTGAGCGGGCCCAATAACGTCCATTCATCCTAGCCCTGAGATTTTTGCAGCCTCTCTTTACTCGTCCTTCCCAGTGGTGCCGCATTTGAGGTCTTTAGGGTCAGGGGAATGAGACCCATCATTGTTACTGTATTTGGCATATGAATACACCACAGGGAGCTTGACAAGGTCTCTCCCCCATGCAGGCAGTAAACTCTCATAGATTGCCAGGTTCTACAAGAGGGAGAACTAGCCTATCAGATGTCCCGTGGCCGCATCATGGCCGCATGCTTCTGGGAGCTTGGTTTTATAGTGTGGATGTTCGGGACTGGGCCTCTTCCACCCAGATTCTCCATTTTCCAGTCGCTAGGCAGTCATACCCAGAAACTGCCCCCAGCTGCCGTATAATCCCATCAATGTAGATTTTAAAATGTTTAATTAGAAGTAATAACTAAATTCCAGCAATCCTTGCCAATAGTTGAAGTAACCTGTGACTTCAACAGTAAGCAAAACTTTCCATGAACTACACCAACCATGCACATGCAGAGCACACAAGTGTTGTAGAATATGGACAACACGTCAATTCACTGAGATCTTTACTGACTCTGGGGTGTGACCGATGCTCAGACACTTTCACTTAGACAACTCCCATCTGGCAGGTCTGTCGGTCCTCAGGGCCCGCTGGGGTCACACCTCACAGTGCTGTGGAGTCATGAAGTACTCAGGACAAAAGCCAGGGCCTTGAACACGGCGGGCACAGGCTTTGCACTTGAACTCTATCTCCACTTCCAAAGCTGACAATCCTTTCAGACCATCCATTGAAACCAAGATAGCATTTTGCCAGTTCCTGGCATTGGGAACATTTTAGGGCAAGTGTCCAATGCTGAAGTGGTTTATGTCTGCTGAGACGAACCTAAAGACATAAGAGACATACTCAAGGATAGGAATGACTTGCCACAGAGATCTAATTCAGCCGACCAAGACTTCTCAATACAAGTTTCATAAAGTGGCTGTGAAGAGCAAATCAAGCAAACTTTGGTGGTTGCTCTTGTTTCAGAGCCATACTCAGCAGTAATCAGTTACTCCTAGCTCTGTGCTCTGGGTATACTCCACATGTTGGTTGGGGGAATCTATGTGTTGCTGGGTATAGAACTGGGTTAGCAGCAAGCAAGGTCAGCACATTAACTCCTGACCTATTTCTTTGTTCCTTAAACAGTTTAGACATTATGTTCATACTAAAGACTAATACTCATTATTTTCAAGCCATGGTACTTTTCTGCATTATTTCCATAGTCTCTGATTAATCTGAACAGCTGAGTCTATGGTCACCACGGAGGGGTGCTCTCATGTCTGATGAAGGCGCAGGCATGGAGGAAAGGACGGGGAGTGAGAATGAGCTGTAAGACAAGGAGTGAGAAGCCAGTTCGGGGAGTCAATCAGAGAAGGTTTAGAATTATCAAGTGAAAGGTTTGAAAAAAAATTCTCATTCATATATTCAGAGGCATGGGAAGTGTGGGGGGTATATACGGGAAAACAGCGGATCGGCAGACCACTAGGTTCTTACCCCCATCCCCTCCACACCCAACCCTGCACCACCAAAACTGAAACGAACCACAGAAGAATGGAAATGGGCCAGACAAAAGAATGGGACTAAAATGAGGCCCAAGTGAGACGGAATTCTGGAGCTGGAGACCACGGAGCTGGGGTGCACGCCAAGGGAAGGAAGTTTACAGTGGGAACTGGGAACTGGGGCTGGGCATCGGGAATGGTTGGCTTAAGACAGAGCGATGACTCTGGCCACGAGTTCCTCCAGCCAACAGGACTGCCAAGCGCACACGTGGACCCCATCAAAGCCCAGAGGAGGCTGGGAACTGGCTCTGACCCTGTCAGCGAGTCTCTTCCTGCAACCAGCCCTGGCCTTTCTGCAGCAGCAGCCCTGGGGGACAGGCTGCCTGCTACCCGGATTCTGGGGGACACTCTGCAAGGCAGCGGGAGGCTGGTGGGTGGGGGCGGCTAGCTGCCAGTGTAAGGTGCCCCCGCCCAGCACTGCTTCCCACGGGGCCCCTGCCAAGTGACGACCCACCTTCAGCGGAGAGAACTGGAAGAGCGGCTGCCGGCCGCAGGCCCCTTGGGCTGAGTGAGCAGCGCGCGCAGAATAAAATGACCGCTGCGTAAAAACCGGCGGGGCGGCCACAGCGTTGGGGAAGACGCGCACCGCACACAGAAGGCGAAGCGGGAAAAGGCTGCAGACAGAGAACGATGAGGGGCCGCCGCGGTCACCCACCATACAGTCTGGCATGCGAGGCCACCCTCCCCGCACACGCCCCGGCCCCGCGCGGGGGGCCACATCCCCAGCACGCTGCACTCTGCAAGCCCCGGGTGCAGCAGAGTCGCACGGCCACGGGCCGAGGTGCAGCAGCAGAAAGTGTCGCGGCGAGCTGACAGCCACGGTTCCCTTGGCACAGTGCAGGGCGCGGGGCCACGGCGGGAAGTGGGGCTCGCGGGTCGCCTTTCCCGGAACACCCCGTCCTGCCCTCCGGACCCGGCTCACATGCAAGGCTTTGACCGTGGGGTCAAGGCTCAGCTCCCACACCAACAGGGTTTTGTCACTCTTGCTGGGAACCGTGAAAGGTACCACCTCAGCCCTCCTCGGCTTCACTGTGCCTGAGTGACCAGGCTCATGGCGGCACTGCGCCTGCGCTTTTTCAAAGGGGGCGCGCCCGAGGGGTGGGGCGTGCTGGGGGCGGGGCTACTGCGGCCAGGCCCACAGCCCACAGTGTGCAGGGCGAGGTGCTAAATCCCCACCTTAGAACTCCATGGAGTCCAATCAGCACAAGTCTTTCTTGAAGAGGCCAGATGGCTAATTTTCTTTCTTTTTTTGTTCTAAGAGTTGTTCGTAGTAATTGGTTACGTTCAATATTTCAACACCAGTTCCACCTCCGTTACACCTTTCCAACTACCTTTATTTTGAGTTTTCATACCACGACCCAATTCTGTCCAAAAAGATGTTAAAGAATTTGTTTTGTATTGCTTGTTATAAATAATTGACTAAACATGATGCAAAACGGTTTCCTTAGAGGAAAGTGTGTGAAAATTGTATGTCATCTTGTTACCATTGAGTCCCGGGATTAGAGACCAGAGAGCTAATTTAAGGACCTAGGGGCAAGGACCTCTAGGAAGCAGCTGGTTCTTGTTCATCCTGGACACTTGGGTAGCAGACAGAGAGCACCACCTAGTGAAACTGGAAAATGAGGAGCACTGACTTTGTGTGGAAAACTACCCTGGAAGAGGCAAGTCATAAAAATCTTTGTGATTGGTAGTCCCCCTGAATCCTTAAAAAACAATTTCCTTCCTCCTCACCCCATCCCGACCCCACATGATACTGGACCATTGTGAAGTTGTGTTTGTGGGGCTGGGATGATGTGGGAGCTGAGAGCAGGGCAGAAACTGGGGAATCGAGTTGATTCAAGTTGTGGGTCCCGTTTCTCATCAATTTTCGAGCAGGCACCAGTAACGTCTCTCATTGTGAGACTTATTTGTTGCTGCTTTTGGCATATCGAATATGCCATGGGTAGCTTGCCAGGCTCTGCCAGGTGGGAGCGATACTCTCGGTAGCTTGTGGCCTCTCCGAGAGGGCAGAGGAATCAAACACCGGTCTGCCACGAGAAAGGCAAACGCCCTACCGCTGTGCTATCACTGCAGCCCACCCGAGAGACTACTCTTAGCTTTCTTGTTGCTATTTGGTGGAGCAAAGGGCCTGAGAAGGCAAGCAGGTCTTACCCATCTGTAATTCAAAAATATTACTGTCAGGAGCTGGAGTGACAGCACAGCTGGTAAGGCATTTGCATTGCATGTGGCTGACCCGGCTTTGATTCCCAGCACCCCATATGGTCCCCCGAGCACCACCAGGAGCAATTCCTGAGAGCAGAGTCAGGAGTAACCCCTGTGACTGAAAAATGTCAAAAAAAAATGTTAGTGTCAGATGGAACTGTGTTCATTTGTTTTGGGACCACACTCAGTGATGCTCAAAGCTGACTTCTGGCTTTGTGCTCAGGCATAACTGAACCCCTGGCAGGGCTTGGGGGACCATTTATGGAGCTGGAAATTGAATCCTGGTCAGCAGAGTCAGGACAACACCAAATTCAATCTGTGAAACGTTCCCTAGTCCTTGAAAAAAAGGATAATATAATCAGGGGTCAGAGCAATAGCAATAGTACAGTAGGGAGAGTATTTATTTGCCTTGCATGCAGCTGATCAGGTTCAATCCCTAACATCCCATATGGTCCCCTGAGGACCACCAGGAGTAATTCCTGAGTGCAGAGCTAGGAGAAACCCCTGAGCATTGCCAGGTTTGGCCCCTCCCAAAAAACATAAAGGATAATATAACCAATGTTCTTCTTTTCTAAGACAAAAACTGAGTCCATTAGTCAAGTGTGACCTCTTTACAATGCTAATAATTGTTTTATAGAGAAGAATTTAAAAAATATTTTAATTGATTCCCTTTAGTCTTAAAGTTGCTTTAAAAATGGAAAATCTTTGATCATGGTCTTAATTTTAATCTTGTTATTTCTGTTCTAGAAACTAGATGTCTAGAAACTACCACATCATCATTTCTCATTTTATGGCTGCTGTAGTTAAGACTCAGAAGTAGGAACATGAGTGATTCAAGGCACACCCCAGTTTTATCAAGACTGATAGCTGCTACATGTAAGACATGCCTCCATCTGATCCTTTTCTGAAAATTTCCCTGTTTTTATTCCATATTGGCACCTCCTAAGAAAATGAAATCGACAGTGGTAGGGTGCTTGCCTTGCATGTGACTGACCTGGTTCATTCCCCGGCATCCCATATGGTCTCCTGAACACTGCCAAGAGTGATTCCTGAATGCACAGTCAAGAGTAATCCCTGAACATCACTGGGTGTGGTGCAAAAACAAAAAAGTTAGATCTTGGGTAAGATAGATAGGACAGAGGGTAAGCTACTTGCCTTGCATGTGGCCAACCCAACTCTGATCCTTGGAATAGTATGTCAAATACAAAGGAACATATTGGAAGCCCCCCACCCTCGTCTTTTTAGAAAGGATCACCTTAATCATTAATGTTCCTGTTTTTTGGCTGATGACTGGGAGTGTATCCCCAGCACTCCAAGGGGTCACTCCTGAGCAAGACATTCAGGAATAGCCCCAGACATTTGGGTGTGGTGCCAAATAGCCCTGCCCCAAACAAAACAGAGATATAGATTCCATCCAGCTCTTTTTAATATATTTTTTTGCTTTCTTGTGTCACACCTGGTGATGCACAGGGATTACTCCTGGCTCATGCACTCAGGAATTAGTCCTGGCAGCGCTCAGAGGACCATATGGGATGCTGGGAATCAAACCTGGATTGGCCGCGTGCAAGGCAAATATTTGCTGTGCTATTGCTCCAGCCCTATCCAGGACTTTGTAAAGATGATCTGAATTCTAGTTCATTCTTCCAGAGCAGGCTGAAATCTTTGGCATTCTGACACACTTCCTCCACCCACCACTATTTTCTATGCCTCAATCAATACCAGATCACTAAGCTGTACCCGAGCTTTCTCTCTCCATAAAAAACGATTGGCTTTGGATATGTTACCTGGAGTCTGATATTGTTTCAAACCAGTAATTGCAGAGTTCACTGCCTCTCCCAATACCCTGTGAAACTGTTCACACAGGTCTCTACTTCAAAATGAACATTCGCAGACAATAGTTTTATCTTTCTTTTAGTACCCTGAGTGATCCGATTGCCCTTGACACTCAAATTCAATCAGGAAAATGTGAACGCTTTCTTCGTACAAGGAATACTTTAATGAACCCCCAAATATAGACATTTCATTGGGGTCGCCTTGGTTTTACGAATGACAGTCAGGAGCTAGGGGCCCGGACTTGCATGGGAATGAGGAGGCAGCCCTTGGAAACCCTGTAGTCCTGGGGCTCTGGCTCCATTTGGCTTGTGAAGGGGAAGGGAAGAAAGTGACAGAGAATGAAAGCAAAGGACAGAAGAAATGGAGAATCCCCAAGTGAGGAGCTAGAATAGTTCTGGAAAACTCCACAGCAGGCCGGCTTCCCCCGCCTCATTCCAGGGGACACTCTGTCACCCAGGAAGAGAGTGGTCAGCCCTCACTGCGCAGCTTCCACATCAGCCTGTAGGACAAAACACTGGTTCTGGCTTCATCCATCCTGACCCAGTGCTCTGTGAGGTCCCGTGCCCACTCCTTGGGTCTCCTTTGTGGATCTCTGCTCCGGCCTCCTGTGGCCCTTCTGATGCTTCCTGTCAATTGCCCTCATCTGTGGCCTTTGCTCTACCCCCATTCGGGGGCTTCCACATTTTAAACAGTTTTCTCCCATGACAGGAATGGGCCCTGTTTGCTTGAGCTGAGAGTTACTAAAGAAAAATGTTGCCCCCACCCTTGCCCCACAGACTCTCTCTCTCTCTCCAAAGAGTCAGTCATAAGTACCCCTGAGGTACCTGAGTTTGCCCAACACCGCACAGTCACCCGGAGAGGACAGCGGTTCTACAATTAATTTATCTCTTCACCGTGAAGGGCAGTGAAGTTCAGTAACCATGGGAACACTCTCCATGGCTGAGCTGACTGTGTGAGGGTGTCTACCGCTCTGGGGAATGGGACATTTCTTTTTCCACTGAAAATGTTGCGTGGCTAGCTGTGAACAGACACGATTGTTTGGTGCAAATGCTCCCATGGCTCCAATTATGGAACCAAGAGCTGATCCAGCGGACTTTGCATCCCAGGTACTTAGGCTGGACCAAAGCCACCCTCATGGCTGCTTAAGACTTTAGTGGTGGAACTTGAGGGGCCCATCAGGAGTGGAGAAAGCTGGAGTGCAGGGGGTGCTGTGGAGCCTGGTTCCCAGCGAAGAAGCAGCAGGCTGAGTCAGGTTTTTGGTCCCACCTGGCTGGCTCTGCACTCAGGAATTACTCCTGCCAGCCTCAGGGGACCTTAAAGGATGCTGGGGATCAAACCCGGGTCAGCTGCATGCCAAGGAAGCTCCTTACACACGGTGGCTCTGGCTCCTCCTGCAAACACTTTGCAGCTTTGCAGATTTATTTCCACTTGCTTCCCAAGGTTCCCCTGAGCCCCTTGACTGGGCTCTGCAAGACTGCTCATTTTGGGGGTCAGAGAGATAGTACAATAGGTAGGGCATTTGCCTTGCATGTGGCCGACCCAAGTTTGATCCTGTGCATCCCATACAGTCCCCAGAGCACTGCCAGGAGTAATTCCTGAGTGCAGAGCCAGTAGTAACCTTTGAGCACTGCTTGGTGTGATGTAAAAAACAAAATAAATGAGTAAATTAAATACAATTTGTAAAAAAAGACTCCTCGTGCTCTCCCTCCTCTAGCTTAAGTGGGTCTCTTACTGCAACCAACCCAGGGTTTCTCCACACTGTTTCCAAGAAAGAACCAGAAAATCCCAGGCCCTATGAGTCGAAGCTCGCTAGGCACTGTCAGTTCCTGCCCACTGCTCCTTCCTCTGTCGCCACATCTTCAGTATGCTGCCCATCTCCCCGAGTCTTAGTTCATCTTCCCTCCTCACCACTTCCTCATCCCTTCTGCTCAGTCAGGCACTGGGGAGCCTCAGCTAAGCCTTCTGGGCTTCCACCCTCAGACCCACAGGTGCTTCCTCGCTGGTGACGGGGACAGCATGTCAATCTGGGTGGCCACTGGGGTCCATTCACAGCACAGCCTTTGAAAAAACCTGCCAGAGTCACTGGCACAACTCCCCAAGGAAAACGAATGGGGGCAGGGAGGGAGTGGCTCTAAGAACTTTCCCAACAGGGCCTGTGCTGGGCTTCCCCCATCCCAGTGCCTCCAGCTAGTTTCTGGACTGGCTACCGGCTGCACTCTCTCTCCAGCCACCATCTTCTTTTTGGTAAAGAAGCAAAAACCAGTGGCTCTCAGGTTTTAGACTTGGCCAGGGTAGGGCTCAGCAGTGGAGCATAGGGCTGGCATGTGCAAGGCGGGTGTTCCATGGCCAACTCGTGTGCTCTCCCATGCACAGTCAGGAGGAGTTCTCGCGGACTCAAACACCTCCAGGCCTGTCTCGTCAGGGTCAAGTACCACACCTCTTGGTGCCAGAGCATCAGGCCTGCAGAGTCAGGATGAGCAGCGATGCACGGGGACTTCAGGCACTATCAGCCCCAGCCCCACGTGGATGGCCACTATGACAAAACACAAAAGCTGGGCTGGGGAGAGAGTCGAAAGGGCTGGAGCGCATGCTTGGCATGTTGGATGTGGGGACCCAATCCTCAGTCCCAGACCACACACCTGGCTGTGTCAACAGAACAACAACCAATGTCCACCTCTGAAGCTTTCTTCATAATAACCTAACCCTGGAAATAATCCAACTGCCTGTTAAGGAAAGAATGGATAATACATTTGGCTAGAGTATTCCTAGGGGATAGATACTACTGCACAGAGGGAAAACTGACAAGCGCAGCCTCCTGCTGTATTTACAGGTGGATCCCGGTCATTTCACTCAGCCGAAGATGTCAGGCATAAACAGTAGACTCTGTGTGCTGCCATCCGGGGAAAAGGGATCAGTCAGAGTGTGTTTTCTGTGTGGGGGAGGGAACCTTCGAGAGCAGCGTTCTTCGACCTTGTCACATTGGTGGGCCGACAGCTGTCCTGCACATAGTCCAAAGCCCGGCAGTTACAACCAAGGCAGGGGGCCAGTGGTTTTCAACCCTTTTCTGTGGAACCAGCGAAAAGGGGAGTGATCTTTTGCAGACCAACAAGGCAGGAACAAAAGGCATTATTTATAATGTCACTTTGTGGATTCATTTTAAAGTCTAACATTACAAAGTGAAAATCGTGCCTCTGGTTTGCCACATGGAAAGTGGCCAGCACTTGTCACAAAGTGGCAGAAACCTTCTGGCAGGACAGGTTGGCACCTACCCACAGACCCCGGGTTGGGAAACCACTGTTGTCGTGGGCTACAAATGTTCCAGAATTGGATACAGAAAGTAGCCACAGAGTATATGCCCTATGTAAATATTACTGAGGTGTACACAAAAATAAGGGAACTGTAAATACAGAGAAATGTTAAGGGGGCGAGGAAGAGGCAGGAAAAACAGACTTCAGTGACTGGGCAGGGGTAAGCGGACGCTGGGCCTTTTACAACAGACATAGAAGCGAGCTCAAGCGACTCATGGATCTAAAAATAAGAGCTAACTTCGTAACTATGAAGCGGTGGGCCAGAGGGCTGCCCAGAAGACTGAATGCATGAGTTGTACAGGGGAAGCCCAGTTTGATCCCCAGCATGGCAGGTTCCCCTCAGCATCGCCAGGGTGACCCCCAAACAGAGAGCCAAGAGTCGTCTCCCTATACAACTAGTCCAAAGCAAATAATCACGTTCCCGAGAAAAAGCACAGAAATAAATTTTCATGACCTTACACCTGGCAATTAGGATCTTAATTACAAACACTCAAACCCAAAGTGAGAAAAGGAAATAGACACTGGACTACATCAAAACTCAAAACTTTTCATGGAGCTATGGGACGGGGGTAAGCCATTTGCCTTGCATATGAACAGCCTGGGTTCGATCCCCAGCACCATATATGGTCTCCGGTGTTCAGCCAGAAGTGACCCCTGAGCACAGAGCCAGGAGTAAGCCCTAAGTGCCACCGGGTATGGTCCCAAAACTGAAATAAACTGAAAACATTTATGTGGCAAATGATAAAGACCAAGTTTAGGGGCCGTGGTGCATACCAGGCCTGGATTGGACGCCGGGCACCATGTGACTCTAAGCATCACTAGGCATAGCTCTGGAGACCCTTGAGGATCACTGTCACACTGGTGGTCTCTGGCACAAAAGGACCTCATTCTTTCGCTCTGGCACGGAATCGCATGCCTTGGCTAGATGAGCAGTTAAAAATTTCACTCCACCTCTATCACACCCTTGAAAACTTTGGACTTACTGGAATGCACAGGGGCATTGCAGCCACGTGACAACTCAAACTATAAAACACTGATTAGCCAGGAGTAGCACACCAGACTGGGTGGGATGTAAAGTAGAAGGCATCCAATCTTGATTAGGAAAGTACCAACATAGAAAGCATACCCTATAACAACATCTTAGCAATGTCTTGTACAATTGCTTAATAGCTACAGGGTAAGGGGCTGGAATGATAGCACAGCAGGTAGGGAATTTTCTTTGTACGCGACCAACCCAGGTTCAAGTCCCAGCATCCCATATGGTCCCCTGAGCACCAACAGCAGAAATTCCTGAGTGTAGAGCCAGAAGTAACCCCTGTCCATCGCCAAGTGTGACCCAAAAGGCAAAAACAAAAAACAAAAAAACACCCAAAACTAAAAATAACTAAAAAAATAGCTTCAGGGTGAGATACACAATCTTCACTAATTTTCTTCTGAGGAAATATTTTTTCATTATTCTTTTAGCAAATTATAAGAAGCAATATAAAATAAATTACTGAGTACCTGCTTTGGGGATAGGCTGAAGGGATGATTGGAAAAACTGGAGATCATTTGTGGTGGGAAGGTGCAGTGATGGTGGAATTGAATGTCTGTAACAAATCATCATGAACAATTTTGTAAGCCACAGTGTCTATATAAGGTAAGGGAAAATAAAATAAAAAAAAAAGTTAAGTTAAAAACAAAAAGAAAAAACACACCAAACCAGGTCGAGCTGTCCCTTTTCACCAGGAGGCTGGCAGCAATGAAAGAGGCAGACAATCAAAATTGGTGGCGAAGAGGTGGAAAAACATACTGTACCTTTTAGTTTTTCAGAATGTGGTAGTACTCAAGAGACTAAACAGAGGGACCAGAGGGAGAGTTTAACAGTCTGGGGCACATGGTACATGCTTGGGAGATGAGATTTCATCTCTGGCAGCAGATGGTACCTCCGAGTCCTCAACTCCAAGCAGCTCCAGGAGCCACCCCTGAGCACTGAGCTGGGAGTAGGCCCTGAGCACCTCTGTGTGTGCCCCCTAACTAAAACAAACAAATGAAAAAGGTTAAACCTGGAATTAAACTGGATTCCCATTCTGTAGACTGTCTTTGTATTCTGGTCACGGTTTCTTTGAGGTACAGAAACTTAGTAGCTTAAGATAGTCCCATTTGTTCATCTCTGTTTCCACTTGTTTGGTCAATGGCATTTTGTTCTTGAACATACCTTTGGCTTCAATGTCGTAGAGGGTTTTGCCGACCTTTTCCTCAATGTACCTTATGGATTCGGGTCTGATGTTGAGCTCTTTAATCCACTTTGATGTGATTTTTGTGCATGGTGTTAAGTAGAGGTCTGAACCCATTGTTTGGCATGTGGTTGTCCAGTTTTGCCAGCATCATTTGTTAAGGAGACTTTCCTCTCTCTACTTCTCATTTCTTGCTGTTATCATAGATTATATGCTCATATATTTGAGGGTATGTGTAAGGATGTTCAATCCTATTCCACTGGTCTGCGGGTCTACTTTTGTCCCAATACCATGCTGTTTTAATTATTACTGCTTTGAAGTACAGTTTGAAGTTTGGGAAGGTGATGCCCTCTCCCATCTTCTTCTTCTGGAGAATTGCTTTAGCTATTTGTGGTGCTTGTTGTTCCATATGAATTTCAGGAGTGTTTGATTCATGTCTTTGAAGAATGACATGGGTACTTGTAAAAAAACTAAAGCTCGCCGAGGGGCGAGTGCACTCTTGGGACAGGTACCCATATAGGGATCGCACTGAATCTGTATAATACTTTGGGGAGCACTGCCATTTCGACATTGTTAATTCTCCGAATCCATGAACAGGAGATGTGTTTCCATTTACTTGTGTTCTCTTTTATTTTTGAAATAGTGTTTTGTAGTTTTCTTTGTACAGTTCCTTTACCTCCTTAGTTAAGCTGATTCCAAGGTATTTGATTTTCTGAGGCATGATTGTGAATGAGGTTGCCTTTTTCTTTTTCTTTTTCTTTTTTGCTTTTTTGGGTCACACCTGGCGATGCACAGGGGTTACTCCTGGCTTGCACTCAGAAATTACTCCTGGCGGGCTCAGGGGACCATATGGGATGCTGGGAATCAAACCCGGGTCGGCCACGTGCAAGGCAAATGCCCTACCCGCTGTGCTATCGCTCCAGCCCCGGGGTTGCCTTTTTCATATCACTTTTTTCTCCTCTCGTTATTTGTGTATAGGAATGCCATGAAATTCTAGCATTGTCTTTCTGGCAGGTTTGAGTCATGGTGGGACTGGTGTCTAAATATCGGATGTAACCAAAGTAGAGAGAGAGTATGGGGGAAATTGTTTACCACCAGGCAGGGGAGGGGTTGGAATGGGGTTTGGGGGGAATACTGGGGATTTTGATGGTGGAAAATGTGCATTAGTGAACGGATGGGTGTTTGATGATTATATGACCGAAGGTCAAACATGAAAGCTTTGTAACTATCTCACGGTGAATCAATTAAAAGCAGGGAAGTAATAATAAAATAATATGGTAACCTAACATTCTGGGGCTGGAGCGATAGCACAGTGGTTGGGCTTTCGCCTTTCACGAGGCCAACCCGTGTTCGATTCCTCCGCCCCTCTCCGAGAGCCCGGCAAGCTACTGAGAGTTTGGAGCCCGCAGGGCAGAGCCTGGCAAGCTACCCGTGCGTATTGGATATGCCAAAAACAGTAACAATAAGTCTCTCAATGAGAGACGTTACTGGTGCCCGCTCAAACAAATCGATGAGCAACGGGATGACAGTGAACTTTCTGAATTAAAAAAAAAGTTGTGTGGCCATGAAAAAAGAGAGCGAGCAAGAGAGGGAGAGTCAGGAAGGAGACCGTGGTCTTCCTGCTTGTGCTCTTTCATGGCATGGCCTGAGAGCCCGGAAACCCTTGAGCCTGGTCACTGTGAGATAGAGTTTCAAAGCTTTCCTGATTGTGATCCAGCTTCAGCCATACAATGCTAGAACACCCCTCCCCCCACCAGTGTCATCATGTTTCATCCTTTACCCACTTTCAGCACACATCTCCCATCCAGAGTGATCCCTTCCAACTATCATTGTTATCTTGATCCCTTCTCTATCCCAGCTGCCCTCTCTCCCAGCCCTTGAGGCAGGCTTCCAACCACGGGCCATTCATCCTGGCCCTTGTTGCTAACTGTCCTTGGGTGTTAATCTCATACTATCTTTTTACTTTTTTTTACGTCCCATAAATGAGCCCAATCATTCTATGTCTGTCCTTCTTCTGACTTATTTCACTCAGCATGAGCCTCTCCATGAAAGGAAGAAAGAGAGAAAGAAGAAAGAGAGAAAGGAAGAAAGAAAGGAAGGAAGAAAGGAAGAAAGAAAGAAGGGAAGAAAGAAAGAAGTAAAGAAAGAGAAAGAAAGAGAGAAAGGAAGAAAGAAAAAAGGAAAGAAAGAAAGAGAAAGAAAGAAAGGAATGAAAGAATAAAAGAAAGAAAGAAAGAAAGAAAGAAAGAAAGAAAGAAAGAAAGAAAGAAAGAAAGAAAGAAAGAAAGAAAGAAAGAAAGAAAGAAAGAAAGAAAGAAAGAAAGAAATCTGTTTTCACTTCATTTGCCTCTGGCTGTTCTGTTCACTCAGCATAGGCCTCTTCGTGAAAGAAAGAAAGAGAGAGAGAAAGAAAGAAAGAAAGAAAGAAAGAAAGAAAGAAAGAAAGAGAGAGAGAAAGAGAGAAAGGAAGAAAGAAAGAAGGAAAGAAAGAAAGAGAAAGGAAGAAAGAAAGGAAGAAAGAAAGAGAGACAGAAAGAGAGAGAAAGAAAGAGAGAAAGAGAGATAGGAAGAAAGAAAGAAGGAAAGAAAGAAAGAGGAAGGAAGAAATAAAGGAAGAAAGAAAGAAAGAGAGAGAGAAAGAAAGAGAGAGAAAGAGAGAAAGGAAGAAAGAAAGAAGGAAAGAAAGAAAGGAGAGAGAAAGAAAGAGAGAAAGGAAGAAAGAAAGGAAAGAAAGAGAAAGGAAGAAAGAAAGGAAGAAAGAAAGAAAGAGAAAGAAAGAAATCTGTTTTCACTTCATTTGCCTCTGGCTGTTCTGTTCACTCAGCATAGGCCTCTTCGTGAAAGAAAGAAAGAGAGAGAGAAAGAAAGAAAGAAAGAAAGAAAGAAAGAAAGAAAGAAAGAAAGAAAGAAAGAAAGAAAGAAAGAAAGAAAGAAAGAAAGAAAGAAAGAAAGAAAGAAAGAAAGAGAGAGAGAAAGAGAGAAAGGAAGAAAGAAAGAAGGAAAGAAAGAAAGAGAAAGGAAGAAAGAAAGGAAGAAAGAAAGAGAGACAGAAAGAGAGAGAAAGAAAGAGAGAAAGAGAGATAGGAAGAAAGAAAGAAGGAAAGAAAGAAAGAGGAAGGAAGAAATAAAGGAAGAAAGAAAGAAAGAGAGAGAGAAAGAAAGAGAGAGAAAGAGAGAAAGGAAGAAAGAAAGAAGGAAAGAAAGAAAGGAGAGAGAAAGAAAGAGAGAAAGGAAGAAAGAAAGGAAAGAAAGAGAAAGGAAGAAAGAAAGGAAGAAAGAAAGAAAGAGAAAGAAAGAAAGAAGGGAAGGAAGGAAGAAAGAAAGAAGGAAAGAATGAAAGAAAGAGAGAAAGGAAGAAAGAAAGAAGGAAGGTCAGCGCAAAGCCAGGAGTAAGCCCTGAGCATAGCTGGGTGGGACCCAAAGACCAAAACTGCAACAAAACACCAAAACCAATAAAAACATAAACATCTGACTTGGGGCACCTTTTAAATTTCTCCCTGAATTTATATATCCTGAATTTCAATCATTTTGTTTCAAACAAACAGGCCTTACCTTCTGGAGGGTTCAGAGGCTTCCCTGCAATGTTCAGAACCTAGGTGAACTCACAGGGATACTTAGTAAGCAGTATGGTTCTAACAATTTGGTGCCCACCTGGACAACTCAATGCTGCATGGCTGGGTGCTAAGAGCCATTGAGTCTTTCCCAATGATGCTCAACAAACCATGTGGTACCTGACTGTAACTAGGGACATTAAACATGACACCCAATCTCCTTGAGCTATCTCTGTAGCCCAGACCTTGGTTTTAAAATGTCCTTCTGACTTTCTGGTAACAATTTCAAGACTTTCCTCAAAAGAGAGCATTTAGTTTTACATATGAAATCTTCTGGTGATCCTGAGAATTCAACCTGTTTGTTCTGCAGTTTTCTCATGAGGAGTTATCTCAAAAAGAGAGGGAGCATGAAAATCACTTTAATTATTGAATGAAATATCATGGTTTCTTGATAAATATCAATTATCATTGTTTCAACTGAGATCATGGGAGTGGTAAGACATCAATCCCGATGTCATTTAAAGGCTACTCTCTGCTTTGCACTTGGACTCACTATAGGTACTGTTTTGGGTGGGGGGTCCTTGGGGCTGGAGATAGAACCTGGGCCTCCTACATACAAAGAATTCACTCTAGCTCGTTGAGCTATCTCTCTGGTTCAAAATAGCTTTAGAAGATTATTTGGTTACAATTATAGTGCGTAGCAAAGTATATTTGCATAGATTGTTTATGACTTTAATTATACTGTTTTATTCATCCATTACACCATTGTTAATACAGGTAGTTTTGTAATTCCATTCAAATTGCCTTGTATACTGATACATTTGTATTGTTTGTGTATTTGTCCTCTAGTAATTTTGATATCTAAAGTCAAGCATAATAAAGTGGTTATTATTTTTTAAAAAAAAAAGAAAGAAAGAAGGAAAGAAAAAGAAAGGAAGAAAGAAAAAAGGAAAGAAAGAAAGAGAAAGGAATGAAGAAAGAAAGAAAGAAAGAAAGAAAGAAAGAAAGAAAGAAAGAAAGAAAGAAAGAAAGAAAGAAAGAAAGAAAGAAAGAAAGAAAGAAAGAAAGAAAGAAAGAAAGAGTCTGCCGCCGCACGAGCTTGACCCCGGAGGCAACTGAACTACTTTGGACACGAGCAGCGCCCCCAAAATGCCTCCAAACTGTGTGATTGGAGCTACTGGCCCATGTGCCTCCAGCGGGGTACGGTCTTTTCTCTCTCAACTCGTTCTTATTGAACGCAGCGAGGCAACTGCCGGTTTTTAGAGTATGCAGGTACCCACGGGAAGCCCGGGAAAGCCGAGGGGGCAGGATTTCCAGATCCGCCCTGTGCCGATATTTAAGCACAGGGCCATGTAGGTACGTTCCTTTCTGCCACCGCAGGAGCTCGACCCTGGAGGCAACTGAACTACTTTGGACACGAGCAGCGCTCCCAAAATGCCTCCAAATTGTGTGATCGGAGCTACTGGCCCATGCGCCTCCAGCGGGGCATGGTTCTTCTCTCCAGCCTCCTCCATCATGTGAGCACCACAAAAGGGAAGTAAAAGATTGCAGTGATGCAATTACCAAAAGAATTTTCCCTGGACTTCATATAGAAATCCAAAACCTCGAGGCTGCTGTTGCAGCCACGTGACCTAATATCTCTTGATTGTCAGCAACGTGAAAAGGTTCCTTTTTAGCAGGTCTTACTGTAGGGGGAAACTCCAATCAATAGTACTGAGTTTGTTGTTGAAGTATTCAAGGTAATCAAAGTAGCAGTTATTTCTTTAGACTGTGAACTAAGCCAAAGCCCCATACCGGCTGAGGTGAGGAAATATCCTTCTTTCTCGATTCTTTTCCCTTTTCTGGGAGAAACTCGGTGTGGTGTCCACCATATTATGAAGTCTATTAAGCAGGCACAAACTTAGAGGCGCGGGAATGGGAGGGGGAAAAAAAAAACAACTATATACTTGGAACAGCGGGATGCTTGGGAAGTCTCAGGCCCATACCAGTGCATGCTCCGCCAAGACTCGACCCGGGTGGCCACACTTTTGTGTGGTTGCGATGCTGCTGATCAACCAGAATCCAGAGCCTAACTAGACTACTTCCGGTTCCAGAAACTACTTGCAACCATGTCTCTAGACTAAACTAAGCCATAGCCCCACGCCGGCTGAGAACTGGAAATATCCTTTTTTCTCGTCGGGTGGCGTGGTGTCAGCCATAATATGAGGACTATTCATTAAGCAGGCATGAACTTGGTGGCGCAGGAAGGAGGGGGGAAAAATTCTATGTACTTGAAACAACGGGACTTCATATCTCTCTATAGGGAGCCATTTTACAAGCCCGGCTCTTATCCTCTAGTCAAGTGGAGGCTTACTTGGGATTCCTGTAACAAGGTCACCACTGCTGACCTTACTGATCTTATCAGTTCGCCATTCCTCTCTCACTAGCCAACGCCCATGCCTGATCTGCCCAATGCCCATGCCTGATCTGCATTTTACTATTGTTCCTATGGGGGTCCAAGCATGCATACCGCCCCCCCCCCCCCAACCAAGAGGTATAAGTATTGCAACTGCTGTGAATAAACTCTCTCTCTCGCTCCTCCTCCTCCTTCTGGCTCTGCGTCTGTTCATTCGGTTACGTCCCCTCCTTAGCCCCACGAAGGGTCCTCCCTGCGGGACAGGATGATGCCTGCAGGGGGGACCCCACATCTCTCCAGTCTCAACAATGGAAAAGTAATTATCAAATGCTGCATTGGCAGTAGGGCTGTCTTTCTTGGGTGAAAACTCCAACAATACTGAATGTTGTGTTGAAATATGGAATGTAATCAAGGTAAAGTGAAAATGAAGTGAAATTTATCAACTAAGCAGGCAGGGATGGGGGCGGGGGGCGGGGGGGTGGGAGGTATACTGGGGTCTTTGGTGGTAGAATATGGGCACGGGTGAAGGGATGGGTGTTTGAGTATTGTATAACTGAGACATAAACCTGAGAACTTTGTAACTTTCCACATGGTGATTCAATAAAAAATTTAAAAAAGAAAGAAAGAAAGAAAGAAAGAAAGAAAGAAAGAAAGAAAGAAAGAAAGAAAGAAAGAAAGAAAGAAAGAAAGAAAGAAAGAAAGAAAGAAAGAAAGAAAGAAAGAAAGAAAGAAAGAAAGAAAGAAAGAAATCTGTTCTCACTTCACTTGCCTCTGGCTGTTCTGCTCACCCTGGTCTTCCTTCTCTCACTGATGTAGTTCTCAGTCTTCCACTGGTCTGTATCCCATTCTGCCTCGGGAACCTTTACTTCCTGCTGCTCACTGAGACGCTTCATCAGGAGGCCGGTTCCGGAGAGGAGCTTGGCACACGCCAGCCTCACCTGGGGCTCAGAGCGGTCCATTTCAGAGTCCGGATCTCGTGAGCAATGAGCTTCCTCACGTCACTGTTGGGGATGAGGGACCACAGCTGCTGGATGAGTTGCATGTCCAGTTGGTCTCCGGGGTGTGGTTTCTGTGTGGCAGAGACGATGTCGGTGGCCACGTTGTGATATTCCCACTGCGTCTCGCTGGACTGCTTGACAGCCGGCACGAGGTTGCCCGGCATCCCGGCGTCCTTCTCATGGGCGGTGCCTTTGCTACCGACGGTTTTCTCTGGCAGCGCGATGCCTCTGGTGTTGGCCCCATTTGCAGCATGCGTGCTTTCTGCGGTCTTCTTTCCTGCAGATGAGTGTGAAGGTTGAAAGGACTGGAGCCAAGGTTCGTCCTGATCTCTCCAAGACAGAGACTCCTCTCTTGGCGGGGACTTGATGAGGTTCTCACCGCAGCGAAAGGAGGCCGCTTGGCGACTCGCACCGGCCTCTCGGGTGCTGATTCCTTCGTCTCTGTACTCACTCTGGCTTTGGGCATTCTGGGCAAAGCCGAGAGTAAGATTTATGAAAACGGTAATTTTTTTCAGTGTGTGACACGGGGCTGGGAAACTTCATGTTCCGAACTCGAGCGTCTGCGTCTTCCAAAATGAGGAGCGTGTTTTTCGAGTCTTTGGGTTTGTTTTTCGCCTCGGCTGGGATTTTCGGAGAAGTGGCGGCAGACGGGCTGCCCACGGAGAACTGCTCCAGGTGGTGGACACCACCGCCCCGTGCTCCTGGATGGAGGAGGACTCCTCATTGAAGGAGTTTTCCACCCATTTCCTGGGTGTTCCGCCAAGGGAAGCTTTTTTGTTTCTCTTGGGGCCGCCTCCTGAGCCTTCTCTCTCAGGCAATGTTCCCTAAGTCTAGCTGCTCATTCATGAGAACGGACAGGCTGTTTCTCTATGCTGAGGCCTCCTCCGGTTCAATGGTCAGCTCGGTGCTGGTATTCTTCTTTCGAGTCTGTAAAACCTTCATGAACTCCCTTTTCGTGGTACTTATGGACTCTTCCTCCTCTATCAAAAAAAGAGCTTGCTTTTGATCAAGAAAGGTAACTGGGGATAATTTTGGGAGCACAGACATAAATTCCAGACAAGCAAATTAGTAATCAGGAAACAAGAGCCATATTGGGGGAGGGGGGCACAGGGAAGCCTTAAGTTTACACCTGTGATTGGCAAGAACAGAAGGAGAAACAAAGTGATCATCACTATTTATTCAGAATAAATAGGGCATGAAGTTTAGTGCATGTATTTAGGATTATCCCACTGGGGGGCAGAGTGACAGAAGAGCAGATAAAGTATCTATCTTGTACGCAGCCAACCTGAGTCTGTTCCCCAGCACCCATACTGTCCCTCAAGCCTTACCAGGACTGATTCCTGAACACAAAGTCAGAAGTAAACTTTGACTACCTCTGAGTATGCCCCCAAACAAGCAAACACTCAAACAATAATAATTTGATTATTCCACTGGTCCCCAAGGACCAAGTACCCAGTATTCAAGACAAATATTTGCTGTTCAGTTAGACTCTTTACAGATCAACTGACTTCTGTTTTATTTTTTGGCCATTCCCAGCCATGCTTAGGGGTTGTTCTTGGTTCTGCTCTCAGAGTTCTTGAATTCAACATGATCTGTTTCCAACTGTATACTGTGAATCTGAAAGTATTTCAGATCATTAAAAACTAACTAACTTTGGGTCTGTGATTCAGCCACAGCACACAGAATTGAAGAACAGATGACTTAAATAACATGCATCTTAGAGATAAATGACCTTCCTTTATGATTAAGGAGGAGTTTTAGATAGATAAAATTGAAGATTAAAACTGAGCAAGTTCCAAATTCTGTTTTAAAGTCTACATTTTTTGTTAAGAAATACCTTTTTTAATGTCTACCTGCTCTCAATGCTTATTGGTTTATATAGAGTTAAACATTGAACTAATTTAATAATTTATTCTTTATGCTGATAGTTTTAACTCTTTTAGTAACACAATTTAACCCTAAAGTCCATGTTAGAATCTATCTTATAACTTATAAGCTAATTGAAGAAATATTAATACCATCAATCACTATTAACATTTGAAAACTTTATATAATGTATCACAGGGAGAGCAATGAGATTAGTTCCTGGTATTTCAAACAAATCACACGTATTTGGATCTTCTTCAGGTTTATCAGAGAAACCATTTAATAAAGTTTACAGATATAATAATGGAGTTATTAGATAATTCAACACCGAGCTAGAGTAGCTAAGCTCAAGAACTTTGAATGGTTTAATGGACTACAAAAATAATCATTTTTTAGTTAGTTTTCTTATGGCTCACAATTATCACATGTCTAACAAAAGTTTAATAAAACTATCCTGCTCTTGATCATAACAAGGTGTACTAATCAAATAGGTAAAAAGATACATGATAAAGTTTATACTTGGTGCTCAGAATTCATCCAAATATAAACTACACTTGAAAAATAATTGAGGTTTTTTTTGGGGGGGCTACCTAGCAATGCCTAGGGGTTACTTCTGGTTTTGCACTCAGAAATCACTCATGATAGTGTTTGGGGGCTATTTGAGATGCTGGGGATTGAATCCGGGTTGGTTACATGCAAGGCAATCACCTTACCCACTTTACTATCTCCAGCCCAAGAGAAAACATTTTTATAATGGCTAAATTTTTACTTTAATTAAATTTTACATGTGTCTATTACTTATACTTGTTTGCATAATTGTTGATAGCATACTTTTTATGTAATCTAGAACCACCTTATGAAAGTAGATAAATGCAGGGCTAGAGAGAGAGTACAGAAGGTAGAGCATTCACCTTGCATGTGTCCAACCCAGATTTGATCCCTGGAATCCCACATGTTCCCTGAACACCAGCAGAAGTAATTCCTGAGTGCAGAGCCAGGAGTAATCTCTGAGCATTAATGCGTGTTGCTCCCAAAAGCAAATTAAAAACTAATCAACAAATCTTTTTTTGCTAATTATGGCCACCAGGCTGGAGCGATAAGAACAGCAGGTAGGGCATTTGTCTTCCACCTGGCTGACCCGGGTTCGATTCCTCCATTCCTCTCGGAGAGCCTGACAAGCTACCAAAGTATCCCACCCACATGGCAGAGCCTGGCAAGCTCCCCGTGGCTATTTGGTATGCCTAAAACAATAACAACAAGGCTCACAATGGAGACATTACTGGTGCCCGCTCGAGCAAATCGATGAACAACGGACAACAGTACTACAGTGCTATAGTGCTGCTCTCAGAAATTATTCTGGGTGGTGCCTGGGGGACCACATGGGAATCTGGGAATGAAACTCGGTTGACTGCATGAAAGGAAGCACCCTGGGGCTGGAGCAATAGCACAGTAGATAGGTTGTTTGCCTTGCATGTAGCCAATCCGGGTTCGATTCCCAGCATCCCATATTGTTCCCTGAACACAGCCAGAGCCAGGAGTAACCCATGTGCATCGCCAAAGTGTGACGCCAAAAAGCATAAAAAGAAAAATGCAAGCACCTTCTCCATTATACCATCTCTCTAGACCCTCAACTATGACTTATTATACTCCCATACCTTTATCCTGTCCTGCCCACATGAGGAGAGAGGGCTCTTTCTCTTTACCTCTTTCGTGTGCTAATATTCTTATTACCATCACAGCCAACAAAGAAATTCCTCCAGAAATCAGGTCCTTATCTGAATGCACCCTTCCTCCACTATCCACTAATTCCTTTGCTTACTAGGCCTTAGTCTCATATTGTTGAATCTGGAAAGATGTCTAAGGATATGTTAATGGATTTGCCAGAGTATATGTCAATGTGCAATGTTGAGAAAATCTAGAAAATTTGTTTTGTTTTGTTTGGGGGCGACACTCGGTAATGCTCAGGGGTTACTCCAGGTTCCGTGCTCAGGAAATCACTTCTGGTGGTGCTTGGGAAACTGTATAGGATGTCGGCAATGGAACCCAGGTCTTCTGTGTGCAAGGCAAGTCCCCTACCCACTGTACTATCTCTCTGGCTCCTGAAATAATATTTGAGCTCCCAAAATTGGGGGAAAACAACTCTGATTAGATGTGTATTTTAACTTCACCTACTTCCTACTATTTTCATCTCTACTTAGGGAACCATACAAAGTTTCTGACTGCTTCAAGGTCAAGTATAACATTGTGCAGTTGGGTTTCTCTTGGGGGGACAGTGGGGCCAAATCCAGAAATGTTCAGGGGTTACTTCTCTCTCTGTGCTCAGGGATCACTGCTGCTAGTAATTAGGATCGTCTGGAATGCTAGGGATCAAATCCAGGTCTGCTGTATGGAAGGCAAGTGTCATAGCTACTAGACTATCTCTCCAACCAGCCTTTACTGAAGAATTCAAAGTGCTTTTGGTGGAGTGATGTTTAGAGGGGGAGTTAAGGGAAGTGAGGAAGAAGCATGGACTTGCAGAGAATCCAAGACTGGGATCACAAGACCTAGGCATTAGGCACATTTAACACTTTTAGTTTTGCTTTTCCTCACCTAAAAAAATGTTATTAGTATTTTATTCTGAATTTTTATTATTTGGTTTAGTTATTCTCTAAAACATTATTGCAGTTGGAGTAACATGGTTTTAATAGTACCAATGCTCTTGGTTTCCATGTACAAAGTAAACTTCACCTGGACCACCGCTGAAGTGCCGAGACACCATGGTCCTTACAGCACCTCCAGTCTGACTCTTCTCCCTCTTCTCCCCGCCACCCCCAACAAATCCCCAGGTTTGATGTTCATCTTATGAAAGGTGATTCGTAAATGATTCTTATGCCCACCTCTGAGAAGAGAGTGGTAGAGTTCAACTCCCTATATTTCTAAGAACTATTTCCCTTGGTAAAATCAGAATCTCAGTTACATCATTACCTTAGCAGTCTATGCATGACCTGAGACATCAGAGGAATGGAAGGAAGGGATGGAAGAAGGGAAGGGAGCTAACGATAATGGTCACAAATGAGGGCCACACTCTAGGCAAGGTGCTGGTCCTCCAGAGGAGAGCTCAGCCACAGAATGCAGAAGAGAGTCTGAGAAGAGAGTGGTAGATTGCAAAAAGTTTATTTTGAAAATAACACTATCTTTGTGTAAGAAGCAAAGTGATTTGATGTGCCCAATTGCTGATAGCGAATCTGATTCATAATATTCCAGCGTGAAAACACTTTTATGGGTGGGGTGTGTGTGTATGTGTGTGTGTGCTCGAGTGAGTGCGTGGGCACTCGTGAATGTGCCACACTCAGCGGTGCCCAAGGGATACTCCCAGCAGTGCTTGGGAAACTGTTTTGTGGGGGGTTGAATCCCCACCTCCCACATGAAAAGCATGTGGTACAACCTATTGATCTATTTTCCTGGGCCCCTAAAAGCACATTTTGGAAGTTATCAAGCTAAGGTCAGTAAACTTACTATGTGGAAAGATACTTAAGAGCACCTGAGTGCTTTGTAGATGGAAGGGTTAAAATTCAAAGTAGGCCCAAAGGTGAGGATGGTCTAAGAATCCACGAGCCCATCCATCATTAGAAGGATTGAGTGGCAACCTCTGCTTAGAAAACCAGAAATTCTCAGGCTCTAAGCAAAACTTTCATAAGACAGTATGACTTGTACTTGCCTATAAAATTACAAAAACACATGCAATAAAATACCTACACCTGTCCTGTGAAGAAAAGGGCTCTTGAGATCTGTTCTATATAAAATCTGCTTACAAACTGCATTCTGTGGCTGAGCTCTCATCTGGAGGACCAGTACCTTGCCCAGAGTGTGGCCCTCATTTGTGACCATTATCGTTAGCTCCCTTCCCTTCTTCCATCCTTTTCTTCCATTCCTCTGATGTCTCAGGTCATGAATAGACTGCTAAGGTAATGATGTAACTGAGATTCTGACTTTTACCAAGAGAAATAGTTCTTAGAAATATAGGGAGTTGAACTCTAATAAAAATAATGCAACTGCATAATCAGTTTACAATGGACCCTCAGTGATTAAAATTAAAATGAAACATAAATTAAAAAGCTATCAGCAGGCAATTCAGACTCACCGCAGTGTGTGCTGCTGGTACATTCACAATGTAGTTTGACTACTTTGCAGACAGAGTCTATTTTATTCTTAAATTGGCAGAGGCAGCAGGTGAGATGCCTAGGTAATATCCTATGAATGGAAACACAGAGAATTAAGTGCAGAGTAAAGGGGTTACTTTAAATAGGTAGAAGAGGCAGCCAAAGCCATTGTGCAGCTATTCAAAATGTTCCTGAGAAACAGGAATGAGGTGCTGCTCGAACTCGGTGGTGGTGGGAACCCAACTGGGAGGTGGTACATGCAAAGCTTGTACCTGAACTCCTCTACTATCACTTCAGCTCTCAGAAAATTGAGTTTTGTTCTTTAGTCATATCTGGTGGTGCTCAGGGGTTGCTCTCGGCTCTTGGCTCAAGAACGATTCCTTGCAGGCCTCAGAGAACTACAGACAGTGCCAAAGACTGAACAAGGGTTAGCCACATGCAAGGCAAATACGTAATCACTATTCTATCTCTCCAGCTCCCACATAATGATAAAAATTCCAGTTATCACCTGGGGAAATCTGAAATCACTTTTCCAGACTTTGAAAAAACAGGGACTAGAGTAATATTATAGTATTGCAGGTCTGGCATTTGCTTTGAACACGGTTGACCTGGGTTTGATCGCAGCATCCATGAGACACCAAAAATGATTCTTGACTATCTCATTTTAAAAATATTTTTTAGTGCGCTGGTGAAGGGATGGGTGTTTGAGCATTGGATAACTGAGACTTATATCTGAAAGCTTTGTAACTTTCCACATGGTGATTCAATAAAAGAATTTTTAAAAAAATATATTTTTTAAAAATAAAATTACATCTCAATTAAACATAGCTTAAGAAAAATAAACAAGAAGGGGTATGGTGCCACCAGAATGTCAATCTATACCTGTGAGGCAAGTGCAGCAGCAGCCAGATGGAGCCTTCTGGCTTCCTGATAACCCGAAATTGCTGATGTACCTGTGGCCGAACTCCAACAACTTAGGGCAAGTTTACCAAGAAACTAAACAGCCAAAAGTTTGGTATGTTGGAACCACACCCACAAAGCACGTCTTGCTCAGTTATACAAGCTCATTTACTGGCCATATTTCAGAGACCCATAAATCTCAAAAGAGATCAAAAGCTGCAATTAGGGCTGATCGTGAGGCACCCTACGGCCAAGCGGGCATACTCTGCAGGGCATATGCCAATAGTTATTTCTCTGGAAAAGATGAAAACAAGGGCCACGATCCAGAGACACACAAAATAATCTCTTAACTGAGAAGTTCTCTGCAGAGGTTTCTCCACACCTTAATTGTCTAAACTTTTAGAATTCCAGGAGCACACAGCTGCTCTTGTGGCCGTATGACATCTTATACTATTTATAACAAGCATTACAAAAGAGAGTATGGGGAAGATTGTCTGGTGGGATGAGAAGGTGGATCCTGGGAACACTGGTGGTGGAAGATGTGCACTGGTGGAGGGTTGGGTATCCTATCATTGTATGACTGACACTCAACAAGGAAAGCTTTGTGACTGTATTTCACGGTGATTCAAAAAAAATTTAAAAATAAATTAAATTAACATTCTGAATAAAAAATAGTAATGTGGAGTTCATGCCATGTTGTATTAGCTTAATGGCTGAATAAATAGCAGTACTCTTACATTAAAAAAGAGAGAGAGAGAAACAAAAATAAAAAGCCTTAAAAAACGAAGTGAAAATAAATGTCAGAAAAATCAACTTACAGTTTTTCCAATTTAAGAGTCATCATGAGGATGTTTTGGATTGGTCCAAGTGACACTTGTGTTGCTCCCATGTCTCTGAGGGAGAAAGCACAAGCATGATGTGAATCCAAATACAGAAGCTCTAGAGTTACATAGATGAGATTAAAGAGGCATAACTTTGATTCTGGCCTTGCTGTAAAGTCAGGTCAATGGTTTACTCTAGACCATAATTCCAGAGAGCTCTTACTGATAAGAGATTTCTTTGTCACCAAATTAATTACAATTTGGTAGACTAAATAAATTTCCTTCCTTCCTTCCTTCCTTCCTTCCTTCCTTCCTTCCTTCCTTCCTTCCTTCCTTCCTTCCTTCCTTCCTTCCTTCCTTCCTTCCTTCCCTTGTTCCCTCCTTCCCTTGCTCCCTCCCTCCCTTCCTACCTCCCTTCTCTTGTCCTTCCTTCTCTTGTCAATTTAGACTTCTCATTCTAAATTGCATCTACTTCTTTTAATGTTTCTTTTTCATGTGAGCTGGGGGTGGCCTTGGATTTTGGCCACATCTGGCAGTACTTGGGAGATATGTTGGGTGCTGTACTTGTGGGTTGCTCTGAGTAGGACTCCAGGGAACACATATGGTGCCAGAGATTGAATCCAGGCCTCTAGCACGCAGTGCATGGGTTCCAACCACTGACCTATCCGGTCCTCTTTTCTTTATTTTCTTTTTAAAAATAATGTTTACATTATTACTTGTTACTTTCTGGAATAAATAATACTTCTACATGCATCTGTATGTTCTTATCTATATGTACTCAACATTGCTCTTTTGCTCTGTTGGCTGTTACCCGTGTACATTCTTTTTTAATCTTTTCCTTTGACAATAAATCTCATTTCAACAATCCAGTGTTAAAATTCAAATGATAACTTTTAAATTCAATGCAAGACACTTAATCTTTGACAAAAATGGAGAAAAATAAAGACCACAAGTTATAGCAAAAATCATATGAGCTACAAACTATTACAATACTTACAGATATTTTAATGCTGGCAATTGAAAAAGATATGAATCTTCCATAGTTGTTCGAGGATTATGACTGAGAATTCTAAAAAAGTACAATAAAATGAAAATTATCTGCATAATCAGTAGCTAGCATTAAAGCTTATATTTATATTACTGGCATGGAACTTGAAGGTGAAAAACTTTATTTTCTGTGATTATCTATAATCACACTTAGAATCCATAAAGCATTCTCCCCCTTTTTTTTGGTTTGTTTTTGGGTCACACCAGTGATCCACAGGGGGTTACTTCTGGCTCATACACTCAGGAATTACTCCTGGTGGTGCTTGGGGGACCATATGGGGTACTGGGAATTGAATCCGGGTCAGCTGTATGCCAGGCAACCACCCTACCTGCTGTGCTATTTCTCCAGCACTAAGCATTCTCCCTTTGGGAAACAGCCACGTCTCAAGATGATAAAGTGAAGGGCAAATGGGGGTGGGGGTGGGGGTGGGTGGGAGGGGGGAAACAAAACAAATGTACAGCAAAAAAAATATGCTAACAAATTTTTCCATGTTGAAAACTCTGTGATAGGGGCCAAATAGTACAGCATAGTACAGCAAGTGGGGCACTTGCCTTGCATGCAGTTGACTTGTATGTTTCATTCCTGGAATCTTATATAGGCCCCAGAACATCCTAGGAGTGATCTCTGAGCATAGAGTCAGGAGCAAGCCCTGAGAACCACTGGTTGTGTCTTCCCATCACCCCATCACCAAATAAGAAAGAAAACCCGAGGAGTGATGATGTCTGCAGGAAGTCCTTGCTCTGCAGCAAATATTATTTCTTTTTCTTTTTAAAAAAGTTTTATAATGTAGGAGTGCCGGAGTCCAGCTCCGGCATGAAGACCACCGACTCAGAGATGAAGCATTGACCAGCAGCTATCGAGGCTGAAGGCAAGGTTTATTCTCAAGCAAGCAGTTTTTATATTCTTAACATACATTTGCCCAGGCACGTAGCCAAGTCAAAAGATGTTCTCATGAGTTATACACCAAACAGACATATTTTGTGTTTGTCTCAGGATGCTCTCATTAAAAAATACCAAGTCAGATTATTCCCAAGGTTACTTAGAGCACGAGGAGTATGTACGTGCAGGATGTGTCCTGCTTATCTTGCTGGTAGATTTTACCTTCAAGGCCCCTCTTTCAAGAGGCCCTCTGCACAGGACTCTCCCAAGCCCCCAGTGCAGGTCATACAAAGTTCATTGTCCCACGCTGGTCTCTAGTCTCTAGTCTATGTGCTCTAAGCAATCCCACTACATAGGAGCACTGCTATTTATTCAGCCATTGGTTAAGCTGATTAAATTGGGCATAAACTCCACATTACGTTTAAAAAATTTTTAATTTTATAAGTTAGTTCACAATGTTTGATTACACTCAACATTCAAACACCAATCCCACCACCATTATACCTTCTGTCCACCAAATTTCGGATGTTTCCATCCCAAGCCCCAAGCCCTGTCACAAAACACAACCGAAGTAATATATTTTGTGTTGTTATGAAGAACTGCTGAACATGCTTACAAAAAAGTATTCATATAGGAAACAGCGTGAAGATTGTTCTATTTTGGCAGGAACCATTAAGGCATTCTGGAGGATATCACTAACATGTTGTTGAAGTTTGTGTGGCATGAACTTTGGTGTACATCTCTGAAAATATGTATATATGCATATATATATACATTTCCCCCTATGATTTATTGCCTACTATCTGAACTCCATCAAATGTGGTGTGGTAATTATGGAGAATGGGTAGGAAGTGTTGTACGATGTGTTGCGAGGCCACTTTTGCTGCTGCACAATCCAGGAATATGTTTGCTCATAGGTGAGGCATAGCCCAAGTGCATGGGGCACGGCCTTGAGTATGGCAGCTGTTGGGTTGTGGAGGTTTTTGGCTGCCAGAGCTGGGTCCCTTGGGGTGGGAAGGGCTCTCACCCACACCCCTCTGGGGTGCACTGTGTGAAACAGCCTGGTGCGGAGTCCATTGGCATGGTTATGGGGAACTCATTTTATGCTCCCTTTCGGGAGAAGCAGCCATGTCATCTGGATAGTGGCTGATGATGAGATTATCTGGCGCCGGCAGGAGGTGGCTTATGGCATGACCCCTGGGTCACTGGAGACTGGAGAAAGTGAGCAGAAGATCTCCTCTCCTGGTCCCATTGAATCTAGAATCCAAGGTCACAAAGTTCTGCATTACCTAGGTCATATAGAACTTCACTCATGAGTGAACTCGGCCAGAGCGTGTGGGGAGCAGCCTTGAGCGTGGCATGGGTTCCTGCCTACCTCTGCACTATGGGCCCTAACTGTGTCTTTTGATCTCTTTTGAGATTTATGGGCCTCTGAAATAAGGCCAATAAATGAGCTTATAAAGCTGAGCCGGATGTGGTCTGTGGGTGTGACTCCCACATACCTAACTTTTGGCCATTTAAGTTCTTGGTAAACTTGGCCCCAAGTTGTTGGGGTCTGGCCAAAGGCACTGCAGCAATTTTGGGGTAAATGGAAATCTGAAGGCACCATCAGGCTGTTGATACACTTGCCCCAGGTACAGGTTGATCTGCTGGTGGCATCATACCCCCACAGATATTTCTAATGGCTGCCACTACAATTCAAAACGTTTCTTACACCCTGAGAAATTCAAACCATTTCATGGCTTAACATAACCAGCTAAAGATAAAAGTAGGGTCAATCCTTGGTTTTGAACAAAGAAGACAGGGTCACTCTAAGAGGAGCTGGTGGGAGCTGTCATGTCACCAGTCATTCCCACAGAGATCTCTGTGCCCTGACCTTTATCACACTGTATGTGATCACTGACTCACCTGTCAGCCTCCTGAATTTTCAATTTCTTGAATGCCAGGGCCACTTGACTGTCACTGGTCTGACAATATCCGGTAGTTACTAGATACTTCAGAAAAAACATTATGGATATATTGGTCAAATGAACCAGTTCCTTCCCTCCCTCCCTCCCTCAGTTCCTCACTACTTTCTCTCTTTCTTTGGTTTGTGGGCCACACCCAGGAATGCTCAGTGATTACTCCTGATGGTGCTTAGGGGAACATAGGGAATGCCAGGCATGAACCTGGGTCAGCCACCTGCAAAGCAAACTCTTTTCCTGCTATATTCTCACTCCAGTCCCAGAAGCAGTTCATTTTTGACAAAAAAAATTTTGTTCCAAGGAACTGAAGCAATAACACAGCAGATAGGACATTTGCCTTGCATGCGGCCAACCTGACTTCGATTCCCAGCATCCCATATGGCCTCCTGAGCACCGCCAGGGGTAATTCCTGAGTGCAGAGCCAAGAGTAACCCCTGTGCATTTCGGGGTGTGACACAAAGAGCAAAAGGAAAAACAGAAAAGGTCTTCATCACGAATCATCAGAGAGATGCAGATCAAAACAGCTATGAGATACCACCTCTCACCACAGAGACTGGCACCCATCCAAAAGAACAAAAGCAACTGCTGTTGGCGTGGATGTGGGGAGAAAGGGACTCTCCTACACTGCTGGTGGGAATGCTGACTAGTTCAGCCCTTTTGGAAAACAGTATGGATGCTTCTCAAAAAATTAGACATTGAGCTCCTATTTGACCCAGCAATACCACTCCTGAGAATATATCCCAGAGAGGCAAAAAAGTGTTGTCGTGGGGCTGGAGCAATAGCACAGCGGGTAGGGCGTTTTCCTTGCACGTGATCAACCTCGGTTCAATTCCCAGCATCCCATATGGTGCCCTGAGCACCGCCAGGAGTGATTCTTGTGTGCATGAGCCAGGAGTACCCCCTGTGCATCGCCGGGTGTGACCCAAAAAGCAAAAAAAAAAAAGTATTGTCGAAATGACATCTGCACTCGAATGTTCATTGCAGCACTGCTCACAATAGCCAGAATCTGGAAAATACCCGAGTTCCCGAGAACAGATGACTGGTTAAAGATACTTTGGTACATCTACACAATGGATAACTATGCAGCTGTTAGAAAAATAATGAAGTCATGACCCTTGCATATAAGTGGATCAACATGGAAAGTATCATGCTAAGGGAAATGAGTCAAAAACAGAGAGACAGACATAGGAAGATCGCACTCACCTGTGGAATATAAAGTAAGAGAATGGGAGACTAGCACCCAAGAGTAGTATCGATAAGTACCAGGAGGTCTGCCCACGGCTTGGAAGCTGGCCAAACAAGTTGGAAGAAAAGGCATCTCAGATAGAGAAGGGAATACCAGGTAAAGGGTGGTCCAAGGACCCACTGGGGATGGGAGATACGCGCTGAAAGTGGAATATGGATCAAACACGATGGCTACTCAATACCTCTATTGCAAACCACAACACCTGAAAGTAGAGAGAGAAAAAAAGGGAATGCCCTATCACAGAGGCTGGGTGGGTGAGGGGGGGTAGGGTGGGGAGGGGGTGAGAGGGATACTGGGATCATCGGTGGTGGAGAATGGGCACTGGTAGACGGATGGGTACTCAAGCATTGTATGACTGAAACATAAGCATGAAAAGTTGTAAGTCTGTAACTGTACCTCATGGTGATTCATTAATAAAAAATTTTAGAGGGATGTAAATGAAATGCAAACATGGAAGTTCATAAGTTTGTAACTGTATCTCACGGTGATTCACCAATAAAGATTAAAAAAATTTTTTTAAATGCTCTGGCAAATTCCTGGGAAACTAGACCATGAGACCCAAAGTGTATGTGACTGTAGCAAAAAAGACTACTATCATTAATAGATGAATTCCATGAGGTTGTAAGATACAGGAGCAATATGCCAAAATTAGTCATATTTCTAGACACTAGCTAGAAGTAATTAAAGATGAACATTTTTTCAAGTTTCACATAAAGGGCTCAGAGCTATAGTACAGCGGGTACAGCGTTTGCTTTGCATGCAGCTGATCTGGGTGTGGTCCCTGGTAAATCCTATTGTCCCCCACAACACTTCAGCAGATATCTTTGAGTGCAGAGCCAGGAGGAAGTCACCCAATGTGTCACTCAATTTGTCACCCAATGTGGCTCAAAAAGAAAAATAATTAAAAAAATAAATTTTAAAGGTTTCATATATAATGTCATAAAAAATGATAAACAGGAGAAGAGATGAACAGGAACTTCCTCGAAAAAGAATACAAATGGTCAGGGTCCGAGAGATAGCATAGTGGGTAAGGTGTTTGCTTGGATGCAGCAAACCTGGGTTCAATCCCCAGCATCCCATATGGTTCCCCAAGCAGCATCAAGAGTGATAACTAAGTGCAGAGCTGGGAGTAAGCCCTGAATATCGCCAAATATGGCCCAACTCCCAGCCCAAAATAAATACAAATGACCAAAATGCATATGGAAAAAATGTTCTATATCACTAATCATCAGAGAAATGAAGATCAGAGCAACAGTTGGAGATCATCTCATGCCACAGAGACTGGTACTCATCAAAGAGAACAACAATAACTAGTGTTTACGAGGATTTGGGGGAACAGGGCTCCTCATTCACTGCTGTGAGAATGCTAACTGACCCAGCCTTTCTGGGAAGACAATATGGACATTCCTCAAAACACTAAGAATTAAACTTCCATATGACTGGCAAAGGAACCCAGGTGTGTGGGACCTGGGGCCTAGATCTCCAAGGCTGCTCAGATTGGGACTGGGCCTCTTCTACCCAGATTCTCCATTTTCCCATAGCTAGGCAGTCACACCCAGAAACCTCCCACCCCAGCTCCCACACACACACACACATACCATGTAATCCCTTCAACAGCCAACATCCAGAGAATATAAAACCAAGCTCCCAGAAGCGTGCGGATGCAATCACACAACATCTGATACCCTAGTTATCCCTCTTGGAAAACCTGGCAAGTTACCGAGAGTTTACTGCCCACACGGGAAAGCTTGGCAAGCTCCCCATGATGTATTCACATGCCAAATAGAATAAGAATGATGGGTCTCATTCTCCTGACCCTGACTAGCCTCTAATGAGGCACCGTTGGGAAGAACAAGTAAAGAGAGGCTGCTAAAATCTCAGGACTAGGATGAAGGAGCCATTACTGGGCCCGCTCAAGCAATCGTTGATCAACGGGATGACAGTAATACATACTTGCAGAAAGCCCAGCAAGCTACTGAGAGTATCCCGCCCATTCAGGCAGAACCTCGTAAGCTACACGTGGCGTATTCAATATGCCAAAAACAGTAAAGCTAGGTCTCATTCCCCTGACCCTGAAAGAGCCTCCATTCATTGGGAAAGACGAGTAAGAAGAGACTGCTAAAATCTCAGGGCTGAGAGAAATAGAGACGTTACTGGTGCCCGCTCGACTAAATCGACGAACAACGGGATGACAGTGATACAGTGATGACCCAGAAATTCCACTCTTGTGAATATATCCTAAGGGCCCAAAAGCACAATGCATAAAAGACGTCTGCACTCCTAGGTTCATTGCAGCACTATATACAACCGCCAAAATATGACAACAGTCCAAATACCCACGAATAGATGACTGGAAAAAGAAGCTATGGTATAGATTCACAATAGAATATTGCCCAGCCATATAGGAGATACAGTCATGCAATTTGCTGCAATGTGGATGGATCTGAAGAGCATCGTGTTGAGTGAAATGAGTCAGAGGGAGAGGAAAGGACTCAGAACCATCTATCTCAAACTTTGTAGGGGAACCTCAAATGTCCAATGGCAATGGAAACAATGAGCTGAACTGGTCTTCAGTAGGAACTTGCCACTGGGGCAGAGGTGGGAGAAAAGTTTGTGAGGGGAACAGTAGGACAATGAGATGGCTGGATAAAGTGCCTTCTACAGGGGCAGAGGGGGTGGTGGGGAGCAGGGGAGACGGGTGGAGAGTAGTGGACACTAGTGAAGAGATTGGTGTTAGAACAATGTATGCCTGCATCTCAATCATAAATATCTTTGTAACTTTGTAATTCACAGGGATTCAAAACAAAATTTTTTAAAGGATAAAGGGACTGGAGAGAGCATACATGGGTTAAGGTGCTTGTCTTGCATCCACTGACCCAGGGTTGAATCCCCCACACCCAGATGGTTCCCACCAATAGTCATTCCTGAGTACAGAGAGCCAGGAATGGCCCTGGGAGCTGCTGGATGTGATCCCCAAACGAACAAAACCCAAAAACCACCTGTAAATTTAAAAATACCTGGGAGACTTTCACGATTACGATCACGATATCGATATCCCGTTAATCACCGATTTCTCAAGCGGGCTCAGTAACATCTCATTTTGACCTTTCCCTGAGATCTTAGAAATCCATCTGGACTCGGCCCTCCTAAAGTTGTTGCTCTGGGGGCTCTTCAGGGTCAGGGGAATGAGATCCAGCTTGTTACTGGATTTTGCATATGAATTGCATATGAATACACCATGGGAAGCTTGCAAGGCTGTCCCATGTGGGCAGGAAACTCAGAGCATTGCCAGTTTCTCCCAGAGGGAGAAGTAGGCCAAAGATATCCCGGGGCCTCAAAGCATGTTGCTGGGTGTGGTCCCCAAGTGAACAAAACCCAAAAACCAAACATAAATTTAAAAATACCTGGGAGACATTAAAGATGGAAATAAACAGAAAGACACGTCCTGGCCAGAACCCTATTGGTGATAGTATTCATCAAACTGAGCTATGCTTTTAGTATCATCTTTGTACAAATCCCAGCTTTATTTATTTATTTATTTATGGAGGTCAGGGATACATCTAGCAGGATTCCGGGCTTATTCCAGGCTCTGTGTTCAAGGGTCTCTTCTGGAGGTGCTAAAGGACCATCTGTGGTACCGGGGATAAAAACAGATTGTCCACAGCAAGGCAAGTGCCCTACCCGCTGTACTATCGCTCAGCTCCCAAAGTGGATTTTAAAATGATTATAATAAGCCTGAGAAGATAGTTAATGTCTTCCCATTAGCAGAACACAAATCCAAGTCACATCAGATACTACTTCATACTCAGTAAGATGGCTAAAAGCAGACAAAAGTGCAACCAGGGTGATGGAGAAATTGAAATCCTTATGCACTGCTGGTGAAAATATAAAAAGAGGCACTGCAGAAAAGCTTGATGCTCCCTAAAAAAAGTTAGCCATAGTTACCAAAGACTCAGCAATGTAATACCTGGATATGTGCCCAAGAAAAATGGAAATGTGTCTATACAAAAATGAGTATTCATAGTCGACAAATGGAAGGGGCACCTGAGCACATGCTTTGCATATCAGTACTTTCTCTGGCTGACTTCTGCATTTCAAAATATATGCGCTTGCCTAGCTCATTCATTGCCTGTTTTATATTCATGACCTTATCTTTATGCTTTATGGAGTAAACTGTGGCAAAAGGACTAAGAAGTATGGCTCAGAGGTAAAACACTTGTCTTGCAGGAATAAAATCTGAGGTTCTATCCCCAGCCCGGCAAATAAAGGAGCAACAGTTTTTATCAATCTCAGAGAGCATGACTGAGTTGGGGAGTTCGCTCAAAGTGGCAGAGCAGATGCCTGGCATTTGCGAGGGGTTGAGTTTGACTCCTGGTATAATCAGATCCGTGAGCACCACCATAATTGGAGGACAGATCAGGGCAAATGTTTTAATTGTGGGAGATCAGGCCACTTCCATAAGGACTGCAGGGCACCTCCAAACAGTGCCACTGTGAGACCACCACCTGGACCTCGTCCATGATGTTGTAAGGGAAAACATCCATTGGGCCAGAGATTGTCCCTCCCATCTTGGCGTGGCTGGTGACCCCAATTCGGGAAACTTACAGTGGGGCCGGCCCCAGGCCCCACAAAATCAGGGAACATTCCCAGCTCTAGACATTCCCTTCTCCACAACGTGTAGCATCAAAGTTCCAGGAAGTAGATTCACTGCAGGGCCTCCTCTTAGCCTAGAGATTGTTTATTCTCTTCAAGTCTCTCTGCAGTGTGAATTAGATTTAGGGTTTCTGGCTGGCTTGATGTTTCACCCTCATTGATGACTCTTGGAGTTCTGGTAATCTGCAGATAGGCAGGTTTGATGGTGACAGAAGATATATTTGAAAGATGGGCTTCTTTCTGGATTGCAGACAGCTCATTCTTTGGATGCTGCAGTAAAAACTGCACTACAAGTTTCGGGCCTGACTCTGAAGGCTGAGCTTCCACCTCCTGAGGCACTGGAGATCCCCCTTCCTCAGCAGCCAATGTAGGCTGAACTAGGGTTTTGGCAGGACTGAAGCAGTATGACCCTCTTCAGGGGTACTGGACAGCAAATCTGAGTCCTGAACTAAAGAGGGTTTTGTTTCTAGGAGATACTGGAAGTGCAGCTGGGGTCTGTTGTGTGCTTGCTGAAACTTCAGCTTCCAGGGCCTTAAAGGGAAGCTGTTCTATCTTTTCAGAGGGTTCTGGATGCTGGGACTGGGATGAAAAGGATTCAATCTTGTGAGGGATCTGTGGATGTTGCTCTGAACCTCCCAGTACATCCAAAGTTTCACTCTACTCAGGATAAGATATCCATACCAGAATCTAAATCATTCTGCATTTGCTGTGGCAGACGATGGGGTCTCTTAGATTTTCTGGGAGTTCCAACAATTTTAGCGGCATGGTGACGGCCAACTAGACCCTCCCTCCTGTTTTCAGGAGAAATAATGAAGTTTAGTACTTTTGGAATCTGTGCACTAGAGGTGGAGCAGGCATTTCAAATGTCTGGTCTTCAGGTTGTTCTAGATCTACAGTTGGAATTGTGCTTGTCCCTCTAGGAGACAAATCTAGAGGTGGACTCTGATCCTGAGTCCATCTTATCATTGGATCAACTGGGAGCCTCTGATGTGTTGCCAGCTTGTCATTCAAACCCTGGTGTGGAATGGCAAATCGATGGGATGTAGAGGGTAATTCTGGGTTTTTGTTTTTGTTTTTGTTGTTGTTTTGCTTTTTGGGTCATACCCAGCGATACACAGGGGTCACTCCTGGCTCTACACTCAGAAATCACCCCTGGCGGTGCTCAGGGGACCATAGGGGATGCTGGGAATCGAACCTGGGTCGGTCGTGTGCAAGGCAAATGCCCTACCCGCTGTGCTATCGCTCCAGCCCCCTACAGAGGGTAATTCTTTACCTGAATCTTCATCCAGGGTGGGAATGAAACTCTTAAACTTCTGTGGCGGTAACAACATCCGGGGAACAGTTGAGGTGAAATGGTGATGAAAAAACCCGGACTTGGTCTGGAGTTGAAGGGCATGAGGCAATTCAGGTGCAAGAACACGGGAAGGTGAAATCCAGGGCTTGGAGGGCCCTGAGGGGTTGGGTATCAGCAGGACTGGGTGCAGGACCTGCTTCAGGATCAGAGGTCCCTGCATCAGCAACCACATTGGTCGCCACATGAGGAGACATGAGACATAGGACATATAGCTGTTGCCAATGATGTAGGCAGGTAGATAGGGAAAATCCCTGGGCAATGAAAATTTAGATTTAACAGTTAAGCTGACAGGGCTTAACTTTGCCCTGGGGACTGCTCCTTCCTTTCTCAGTATATCAGTTTTCTCCCTGCCATTTTTGAAGGGTTAGATCGATCAATCAACTACAGACGTGTGCACATGTAGTGGTGTTTTTTTAGTCAGTTCATTGTCTGTCTGTCTGTCTGTCTGTCTCTATGTTGTATACTCGAGTGTTGGAGCCAGAGTGAAAATCAGTAGTAAAAATTAGACCTGGGGAAGCAGGATCACCACAAGAGATCAAAGTGATATGCAGTCCAGCAATTTAAAGGGTCAAAGAGGTGCTTTTTGGAACTTGTTAGACCAGGTTTAAACAAAGATTTCTTATGAGAATGTTGAGCCTACAGAGAAAGCAAAATTCTCAATCTAGATTTCTTATTGTAAGAAATGGCTATTAAAATGGCTATTAAAAGTTGTAATTCTTCTGAACTTCAGAATCTGTACTATCTAGGAAGAGCTGCGGAAGTAAAACTAAAACTAAAGTGAAATAAGAGTTCAGAGGATGCAAGGCTTTATCTTACAAGCCTCAGCCAATCTTAATGAGGAATTTAGCTGTTTTACAAGTAACAGAGGTACAGAAGCTATCAAAATTAAGTTTTCTTATGTTTCCATAAACATTGACAGTCCAAGTGTTTTTTCTATGCTATATCAAAGTTTGGTTAAAAACAAAAAACAAAAAACAAAAAAACAAAGGGTTCTTTCTGTGTCTGAAAGCATGTTTGTATTGTGGAATTGTTAAAGTTAGAAAGCTCATGATTTGAAATAACTAAGGTACAAGAACTATTGAACTTAAGCCAAAGAAGGTTTACTCATGTTTCATAAAAATTGATGGTTTTAAAAAAAATCGATGGTCTTATGCTGTTGTGTCAATGTACATATGCATCTGCATTGGATTATTAGAATGTGAGCTGAAATAATTGTGGAAAAACAGGTTCAAAGAGTAATGGTTTAGTTAAAATATGAGTTTCTAGAGGTATGAATTTGGTTGCAAAACTTATCCTACTGTATTTTATTTGATCTCTGAGACTTTTGGTAACTAAACTTTCTAGAGATACTTAGCAAAGAATTATAATAGATTAATCTCAGGTGTCAGTCTGATAGTCTGAAGCCATAGCATTGCGCCTAGGTTAAAGCTTGAGATAAGAATGGAGATTTTTGTGGAAAATGTGGGAACTTTTACTGACTATTGTTAATCAGACTGGCTGTTAATCAGTCTGTCCAGTACATAAAAATGCATGTTATTATTCTGATAACTTTATTCCATGCAAAGTTTTTTCACCAGGTATCAACTTGACCTTCAGAGACCTTCATACACAAGTGTGAAATCTTGTTCTAGTACCTTTTTGGTAGAATCTATGAAGACGATATTGGATGGATTATCTGGACTCCTATTACAGTGCTCTTAGGGAATAGAATTCTTCAAAAGTTGCAGGAAATCAAAGTTTTTTCAAATGTGATTAAATGGTTTAGACATGTTTTACTCTACACTGGACTTCTGGTACAGTGCTCTTATTAATGGGAAGTCAAGGTTTTCAACATGGGATTGAATGGGTTAAATATGATGTTAAATTGTATACTTTATCTCTACAGATTTTAGCTTCTTTGACTAGGACCCACAACAAATGGGTGTATTGCATCTCATTGTGAGTAAAGTGAAATGTTTGCTTTTCTCTTCTTTTGTACCTTCAGTATGTTTTTGATGCTTCATGGCACTATGTTGGTTTGCATAAATCCAGATAAAAGTCTTTCCTCTCTGTAATAGGGTCTACCCCTCTGCAGACAGGAAAATCAGTTATGGGACCCCAAAGCCCTCTTTCAGGGAAACAGTCAAGGGATTGGTCTAAATGACAGGAGCAGGTATTTAACAGGTACTGTTTCAAGGACTCTACAAACCTCAGGGAGACCCTAGAGGCCGGCTGGCTCAAAGAAAGAATGGAAATCACCACTGCTATGGAGAATGAGGAATCCGGAAATCTGTGTGACTGACACAGCCTGGGCCTACTCTTAGCATCAAGAAAAACCCTGGAGACCAGGATCTCTCCCAGCCCTGAAGAAGGAGGGGATGGACTCCTTTCTGCCAGGATGCCTCTATGGAAAATGAGGCCCAAGGCCACCTCCAGTTCAACCTGAAGACTTGAGGCCATCCAGTTCATCGTGGGACAGGTCAGGCCTGGGTAACTCTGACGTGACACATAAGATTAATGCCATTATTGGTGTTTCCTGTCTTTAGCCAACCACCAGGACTTCTGAGTAAATAACTGGGGTACCCCAAATGGAGAGTTCTCCAATCTTGCTGTATTTATGCAAAGGAACAAGTCAGATTTGTTAAGCCATGAGGCAAATTTTAAAATGAGGGTGGAGAGAAAACCATGTTTCTGTAACTTGCTTTTTAAAGAATCAGATTCAAATTCTACAGAGTGATCTAGTAAATGTATTCTAATCTTGATCTAAAAGGTATCCCCTTTGGGTAATTCAGGTAAAATGTGTTTTACCAACTGTAAAGTAAGCAGCCTAGTCTTTGGGACTCAAGGTTGAACAAGCTGTCACTAGTCTGACCAGGGTATTGGAAGCCAGAGCTTTAGTAGGGGGAACCTCAGCTCAAAGTGCAGAATTAATTGATTTCCCCCAACTTGTCAATTGGCTATAGTGCCAAGAGTGGACATCTAAACTGGTTCTAAGTATTCAATTTTAGTTCTATGAACACAGTCATTTGGAGAGAACTAGAATTTTTTTTAACAGCTCTTAATTCTCGTCCATCATGGGATTAATACCCCATCCAGAGAATACTCATATAAGATACTCTGCAAAAGAGGAACAATAGGCATTGGAACAAGGTTTTCAAAAGGAAATTGACAGATAAAGGGTTACACTAAGCTTCCAACATGGGAAGAGATTGCTTTAATAACACTGGTGAAAGCCTTCATTCATGGGGAGGAACTCAGAACTGTGCTTTCTGTGCCATTACTGAACCTAGTGGAAAACCTGGGCCTCCTTTCCTAACACTTGTTCAGCGTCAAGGAACTTACCAAGGAGAGGATTGGCAGCTTGACATGCAAATGATCAAACGCTCATATTCAAGGTATAAATATCTACTGATTCCAGTTGATAGCTTCAGTGTATGGGTAGCTTTTCAAATCTGAGAAGTAGCTTGGTGCTTCTATGCCACTAGAAAAGTCTGGATATAAGCCATTTTCTATCAACCATGGGTGAAGCAGTTATTCCTTTCCATTGTTTTTATGACAGAAATAGGTATGGCATTATATTGCTTTGGTTTCTGTTGCTTTAACTCTTAATGTTTCCTAAGACAGCAAACTATTCTGTCCTTACTAGGTCAGAAAGGACCTTCCACATCTCCAGGGTCTAATCATTTCAAAGTGCCATCCCTCAGTCTAATTGATCTGATCTTGTCTTTCAGATAACTTCAGGAACCCAACCAGTTCATTGCCTGGGGCCCACTAAAACTAAGGTAGCATGAGGTTTCACCCCTTGTGCAGGCAGGGCCAGCGCCCCTTTGTCAGCATGAAGCAGCTCCAGAAGATGGACCTTCAGCCATTTTCCCTTAAAGATTTAAGGTGGTGAAATCTCTGAGGGGGGGGGGGGGATATGATATAGGCAGGTAGATAGGGAAAAGCCCTGGGCAATGAAAATTTAGATTTAACAGTCTCTGGGAAGGAGAATCTTAAGACTTGCAGATTCAAGAAAACAAAAGACCCAGAGGAAACCATCAGCAGACCCTGAGGATAATGGGCCCCTCCCCAGGAAGTTTCCCAAAGAAGGCCATCAGCACTCCCAACCTCCCTGGTAACCTTAGCAAGGAACTTTTACCTAGAAAGAAACCCCACTTGGGGGCAGGTTGAAGAAACCCTATAAAAGATACCTTGAACAAAGGAAGCTGCCTGAGCCCCTGTGCTGCTTGTGCCCACGTGGCCGAGCACATGTGTCGCCCAAGCACATGTGTTGCCCGCATCTCCCCTCTTGAGATGTGTACTTTCATGCTTTCATACTTTTGTGTCTAAAGCTCGGTTATGTGTCGGGGCTTCCTCCACCCTTGGAGAAGACCCTGTTCTCTCCTGATCGCGTTACTCTTACCTGTCTCTCCCTTTCTTTTATCCCTTCCTCCTATCCTCAGAAATCTCTGAATAAAATCAATTTACTTCACTGCTTGTCTTCTCCTGAAATTCTTTACCGCAAGTGAGACAAGAACCAAGTAACCCTGGGTCCTGGGTGGTAGAGGCGGTTGGGGAGAAAGTGACCGTCGAGTCACCTGTGGGGCCCACCGACATCACCAGGACATGACACGTGGATTAACTGGAGAGACATAGTCCAAGCGACTAGGGCGCTGGCGTCCTGACCTGAGGCCAGCCATTATGGCAGCCTGGAGATGCATGCGCGCACACTTAGGCACTGCTTGACCTTAGCAACTGCAAGCCCCTCCCCCGAGCACCTTTATGCCGCCCTTAAGCAGCCTTTATTGGGTCCAGGCAGAGCCTGGTCCCTGTAAACAGCAGGAGCCAGGCTTTCCTTCCTCCCTGGCAGGCACAAAAGATGTTCAATCAGGTCCTCTTCCCACCCCCTCCGCCCACCCCCAGCTTCCCCTCCCCACCCCTGCCAGCCAAACAGGATTGGGACTGCCAACTACTCTGGGCCTAGCCCCATGGTGGAGGTGAGGAGGGGAAGGAACAGTGTGTCCCTGGGTGGGCACGCTGGCGAATTCAACAGTACTAGTCCACTTGTGGTGGTCTTGGTGCGTCCTCCTCACTACTGAAATCCGAGACACATTCTTCCTCCCCTTGGCCATCCTGCTTCCAAGAAAGCTAGCTGACCTGCAAGAGGAGCACTACTTAGGGTGGATGGGGATTCACAAATGTTCTCATTTCCTTTATGTTTTTTTTTTTTTGCTTTTTGGGTCACACCCGGCGATGCACAGGGGTTACTCCTGGGTCATGCACTCAGGAATTACTCCTGGTGGTGCTCTGGGGACCATATGGGATGCTGGAAATCGAACCCGGGTTGGCCAGGTGCAAGGCAAATGCCCTACCCGCTGTGCTATTGCTCCAGCCCCTTCTCATTTCCTTTGAACTCTCAGTATCTCTGATTATTTATCAGTCTCCGAGAGAGGGGATAGCATGGAATCAATGACCCAAAATTTTCTGAAGGAAAGATCTGGGGCCATAAACAGTTTATTCTGGGAGACCGACCTTAAACTGAATGAACACTCATATACACTCCTTTACACAGGCCTGGGGAAAATCCCCCTGTCTTGCATGGAGCTCAACATTAACCATAGAGAAAAAGTAGCAAGCCCCTTTCTAGAGGGCTGCCTGCTTTTCTAGCACTCCTAGAGAGACCACTGAAGACCCTAACATCAGAATGTAACAAGACTCTCTTGCCATACTGTGACTAGCACCCAATTTACTTTCTTCACAGTCCTTCTCATCATTTTCAGTTCTCATTATCTCACACTTCTAGAATATAAATTCAGTGAGAAGGGGCTTCCTCCCAGTGTCTAATTGAGTAGAGAGCTTTGAATGGAGTTGGTTCCAAGAGTGGCCTCATTTAGGGATGGATGTTAGTTTTCTGAATTCTTTGGCATTAGGACTAAATGTCTACTCACGTTTCACAGTAAGGTGGACGTTTTTTGTTTGTTTGGGGGCCACACCTGGAGGTGTTTGAGGTTGCTCCTGGCAGTGCTCTGGAGGCCATGCAGTGGCAGGTATCAAACCCAGGTCTCCCTCACGCACAGTCCAGTCCATGCTCCAGCCTGATGAACTGTGTCTCAGGCCCCTAAGCTAGTCTTGTTAAGACTCCATTGTAGGTGTTTGAATTTTCTTGATGAGTTTGATTTAACTATTTTAAAAATTATTGTTCAAAACTAGGTCAATAGTTCAAACAATTGAGTCCTTCAGTAAGCTCCTCAAAAGTCCTATCTTCCACAGCTATTTGACCACTTTCTGAAATAGAGTTAACAGAGATCAATTCAAAATAATTGTCTAAAATGACCTTTCTCTGAAGGTAGTACTCAATGATATTAGGTGTGTTCTTCCTTTATACATCAAATAATTTTATTTATTTTTTGCTTTTTCGGTCATGCCCAGCGATGCACAGGGGTTATCCAGTCTCATGAACTCAGGAATTACTCTTGATGGTGCTTGGAGGACCATACGGGATGCTGGAAATCTAACCTGGGTGGCCGAGTGCAAGGCAAACACCCTACCCGCTGTGCTATCGCTACAGCGACACCCCCCCCCCCAATAATTTTATTTTGAAAGCATAAAATAAGAGCATTTTCCTTTTCAATGCAGACATTAAGTTTGGTTCTTTTTGTTTCTCTGTTTTGGGCCAGACTCAATGGTGTTCAAGAATTTTACCCACTTAGAACTTGGGAGTCACTCCTGGCAATGCTGTGCTGAGCTGGAACTGAAACTATGCATCCTGCACGCCAAGAGTGTACTCAGTCTTCTGAGCTATCTTTCCCACCCACTGCTTCTTTTACTTCTTTTATATTTTGGGTGTAGGGATCATATCCTCTGGTACTCAGGGGCTATTTCTGGCTCTGTGCTCCCTGGTGGTGCTAGAGGGGACCACATGCTGTGCCAGGGATATACAAGGCAGGTACCTTGGCTCCAGTACCATCTTCTTAAGCCCTGAATGGTTCTTAAAGGTTCTTATAGTTGATAGAAATTTTACTAGATGACCAACGAAGTCACTTTTACTAGAAGAACTGCCCAGACTACAAGGCTGAAGTCAACCCAGCGTCAACTCGTGTAACAATATAAGATCTCTGACAACTTAAAATTTCTAAGACTGCAGGTATATAGAGCAAGGAGAGCAATTCTGTTTGTGGATTCTCTACTGATTCTTCAGTTTCCTTCGAGGAAAAAATATATATAACATATATATGTATATATATGTATGCATGTATGTATGTATATATATATATATATATATATATATAAGCACAACAGGCTCAACTGTTAACAATATGTCAGTAAGCTCTTACTGAAGGGCTTAATGGTCCCTGGGGGAAATACAACAATCTTCACATACTTTCTCTAAGGAAACATTTTTGGAGCATTTTCAACAGTTGGAGCGATAGCACAGCGGTTGGGCGTTCACCTTTCACTCGGATGACCCGAGTTCGATTCCTCCGCCCCTCTCAGAGAGCCCAGCAAGCTACCAAGAGTATTGAGCCTGCGAGGCAGAGCCTGGCAAGCTACCCGTGCGTATTGGACATGCCAAAAACAGTAACAATAAGTCTCTCAATGAGAGACGTTACTGGTGCCCGCTCGAATAAATCGATGAGCAACGGGATTCAGAACAAACAATACAAAATAAATTCTTTTGTTCTGCTTTGGGGCTGGAGTTCGGAATCGGGATGGAAACATCCAAAATACCATGATAGGAAGGTGTAATGGTGGAGGTATTTAAATATTAAATGTAATAAAATATTGTGAATTACTCTATAAATTTAAAAAGAAAACAGGATCTTGAGAAAGGTTTGGTAGTGGCATAGATGAGCTGGTTTCTCCCTGAGATTCACTTACTAGAGTCTGTTCCAGTTCTTTTTCTAACAGCCCGGTTTTTTTGACTGTATACCCTAGGCCTAAGTGCCATAGATTCTGGGGGGAAAACATTTAATTAGTTTATTTCATTATCTAGATGAAGGTTTTGCTGGGATAACAGAAGATTACACATGATCTATACTTGAAAGATTACTTTGGAACAAAGAAGATTGTTGCCCCAAATAGGAGAAACACTGTTCCCATCCCCATGCCCCTAATCTTCGTGGTAGGAAGACAGCTCTCAAATTGTGAAGTTAAGGTTCTGTCAGAGTGATAGTACAGCAGGTAGAGCACTTGCCTTGCATGTAGCCAACCCAGGTTTGATCTCCAGCATCCCACAGAGTCCTCTGAGCACCGTCAGGAGTGATTTCTGAGTGCTGAGCCAGGAGCATCATTAGGTGTCCCCAGTACGTCCACTTCCCCCACCCCACCCCCAAAAATTCTGTTCGTTACTACCTAAGGTTTAAACAAGTATTGTTAAAAACATCTGCCTAAGGCTTTAGCAGTTTAGCAAGGAGAGGGCTGTTTCTGATGTATCTGAAAATATGATGAGGGAGGGGGAGAGAGAGAAAGAGAGAGAGGGGGGGAGACAGAGAGAGAGAGAGAGAGAGAGAGAGAGAGAGCGAGCGAGAGAGAGAGAGAGAGAGAGAGAGAGAGAGAATTCTTACCCACACCCCCATTCCAGTCCCCACAGAGACCTCACAGTTTATCCAAAGTCTCCTCAGCTATGCCAACTCCAGGGCTCTTGCAATCAAAGGGTGACAATACCACCTCTAAGCACAGAAGATCTTTATGCTTTTCTTCTGAAATGGTGCCACAATATCTTCATTTTCCCTTTCTTCAAGGTCAGAAAGATCCTGAAGCTGGATTTTAGATTGAAGGTCCTTCTGAACATCTCAATGCAGATTTTAAACTGTTTAATTAAAAGCAAAACCTCAATTCCAGCAATCCGTGCTAACAGTTGAAGTAACCTGTGACTTCAACATTAAGCCAAACTTTCCATGAACTACACCAGCCACGCACATACAGAGCACAAAAGTGCTATATGACACCACCATCAATTCACTGAGATCTTGATTGATTCTGGGGTGTGAACGGTGCTCAGAAACTTTCACTTTCAGCACAGGCTCTGCACTTGAACTTTCAGCACAGACTCTACACTTGAACTCTCTCTCCACTTCCACCTTGACAATCCTTTTATACCATCCATTGAAACCAAAATAGTAGTCTGCCAGTTCCTGGCACTGGGAGCTGTTTAGGGCAAGGACACGATGTTGAACTGCTTTATGTCTGCTGAGACGAACCTAAAGACATAAGAGACATACTCGAGGATAGGAACGACTTGCCACAGAGATCTAATTCAGCTGACCCAAGACTTCTCAATACAACTTTCATAAAGTGGCTGTGAAGAGCAAATCAAACAAACTTTGGTGGTTGCTGTTGTTTTAGAGCCATACTCAGCAGTAATCAGTTACTCCTAGCTCTGTGCTCCGGGATCACTCCAGGTGGTGGTTGGGGCAATCATATATGCTACTGGGTATAGAACTGAGCTGGCAGCAGCAAGGTCAGCACATTAACTCCTGGCCTATTTCTTTGGTCCTTAAACATTTTAGGCATTAAGTTCATAGTAAGGACTAATACTCATTATTTTCAAGCCATGGTACTTTTCTGCATTATTTCCATAGTCTCCCATTAATTTGAGCGTTTGTTTCCCTGATTCTGCTGGTCAGTGAAAGTATAAGTCAGGAAGATCTTCAAGACTGTAGATAAGCAAAAGAAGTAAATTGCTTCAGTGATTCTATCTAGCAGCTCTTGTCTGAAACTATAAGCTGAAGGAGAGCTAAGACAGACATGCCCCCAAGGAAGGACCTCCATGTGTAACACTCCCCTCTCCAAATTATTAGCCTTGCTAGAAGAGACTATGCAGCACTGTCGTAGCACTGTCATCCCCTTGCTCATCGATTTGCTCTAGTGTGCACCAGTAACGTCTCTATTGTGAGACTTCTTGTTACCTGTTTTGGCATATTGAATACACCATGGGTAGCTTGCCAGGCTCTGCCCTGTGGGCGGGATATTCTTGGTAGTTTGCTGGGCTCTCCGAGAGGGACAGAGGAATCGAACCCGGGTCAGCTGCGTGCAAAGTAAATGCCCTACCCTCTGGGCTATCGCTCCAGTCCAGAAGAGACTACAGTATAGTTATTTTTATAGCAATTTATGAGTAACTCTCATCTGCATAAGAGCTTCCTTATGAAATAAAAGCTATGTCTGTTATTAATTCTCTAGATACACATTATTGTGGACTTCTTACATCATTAGTTCTTAAATGTCAAATTCAACTTTCAGCCAGCATGTAGTATATGAACATATTATAAAAATTCAAATGCAAGGGTGGAGAGATAGTCCAATGGGTAAGGAATTTTTGCATTGCATATGGACAATCTGGATTCGATCCTCAGCACCCCATATGGTGTCGCCAAACCTGCCAGGAGTGATCCCTGAGAGCAGAGTCAGAAGAAAGCCCTGAGCACTGCCAAACAAAAAAGAAAAACAATTTAAATACAAATAAAAGCAAAGCAATATTAATTATTGATTTATGTGCCTATCACTATTACCAGTTTATAAGCACCTTGAGTGCTCAAAGGATCCATATTGTATCCTTTCTCATTCTTTGAAGTGAGAAAAGTTTGTTACCAGAAGTGTATCAATCGTTCGTTGGTTGAGAGAATAAATCAAGGAATGATAAAAGAGAACAGAATTTGACATATCTCATACTGCTAATATTCCAAGAGTAGAACTCCAGATTGGATGGGGTTTAAAATAGAAGGCAACCAAACTTAGGGAATATATATTCCTCGAGAACATCATGCAACTACTGGAATGGGAAGGAATGGGAGTGAATATAGATGGTTGGCAACTATACCCCCTCTGCTTCGCTACTGACATTGTTCTCATAACACCAAACATTAGCAAGCGGCACAAATGCTGGCCGACTTCAACTGCGAGTATGAAAGGTCGGACTGCAGTTGAATCTCAGCAAAACAGTATTCATGAAAAACGAACTAGTCCCTGACATTCCATTTGCTCTCAATGGAACATAGATCTCCGAATGCAGCAGTTATGTGTACCTGGGTCAAGAACTCAACATGAGAAACTACTTGGTGCCAGAATTGCCCAGGAGGAAGAGAGCAGTGTGGAACACTTTCAAGAGCATCGAGGAAGTGGTTAAGAGGACAAAGAACCTCCAGCTGGCCACCACTTTTCAACTCCATGGTTCTTCCTGCACTAACATAGGCCTCAGAGACCTGGGCCCTACAAAAACAGGATGAGAACGATATTCAGGTATCCCAAAGAGGAACTGAAAGAGCCATGCTTGGAGTATCATGTTTCACTCAAGTGAAAGAAGGAATCCGGAGTCCAGACATCCGTCAACGGTCAAGAATCAGGGACGATGTCTCGTTTGTCAAGGCGTCAAAAATCAGATGGGCCGGACGTGTAATGGGATTCAGAGACAACCACTGGACTAGAGCTGTTACTGACTGGATTCCATGGGACGTCAAAAGACCGCATGGCCACCCACCAATGAATGGCCACACTTCTTTGTCAAAACCCTGAATGAACGGTTTGAGGCTCTTTGTGTTCCTGGAGTGAGCAGATATCATTGGGCTACACTAGCACGTGACAGAGACGAATGCAGACATTACTGGAGCCCGCTTGAGCAAATTGAAGATCAACAGGATGACAAGTGATACATGTGATATATACATATATATATATATGTATATATAAAAGCATAGGAGGCACAGCCTTTAACAACATGTCAGTAAGCTCTTATTGAAAGGCTTAATGGTGCCTGGGGGAAATACAACAAACTTCACATACTTTCCTCTAAGGAAACTTTTGGAGCATTTTCAGCAGTTGATTCAGAACAAACAATACAAAATGAATTCGTTCATTTTGCTTTGGGCCTGGGGTTTGGGATTGGGATGAAAACATCCAAAATACAGTGGTAGGAAGGTGTAATGGTGGTGGAATTGGTGTTCAAATATTGAATATAGTAAAATATTGTGAATTACTCTATAAAATTAAATTAAAAATAAAAACAGAAGCTTGAGAAAGATTTGTTAGTAGCATAGATGAGCTTCTTTCTCCCTAAGATTCAACTACCAGAGTCTGTTCCAGTTCTTTCACTAACAGCCTGCCTTTGACTGAATATCCTAAGCCTAAGTGCCATAGATTCTGGGGGAAAAACATTTATATTAGTTTATTTCATTATCTAGATGAAGATTTTGCTGGGATAATGGAAGATTACACATGATCTATACTTGAAAGATTACTTTGGAACAAAGAAGATTGTTATCCCCAAATAGGAGAAACACTGTTCCCATCCCCATACCCCTGAGCTTCTTGGTAGGAAGACAGCTCTAAAATTGTGAAGTTCAAGGTTCTGTCAGGGTGATAGTACAGCAGGTAGGACACTTGCCTTGCATGTAACCAACCCAGAATTGACTATAGTGTCTCTATAAGGTAAGGGAAAATAAAATTTCAAAAACAAAGTTAAATTAAATTTTAAAAAAATACACCAAACCAGGGCGAGCTGTCCCTTTCACCAGGAGGCTGGCAGCAATGAAGGAGAGAGACAATCAAAATTGGTGGTGAAGATATGTAAAACGTACTGTACCTTTTAGGTTTTTTTTCCTTTTTGGGTGACACCCGGCGATGCACAGGGATTACTCCTGGCTTTGCACTCATGAATTATTCCTGGTGGTGCTTAGGGAGCAATATGGGATGCTGGGAATAGAACCCGGGTTGGCTGTGTGCAAGGCAAATGCCCTACCTGCTGTGCTATTGCTCCAGCCTCTGTACCTTTTAGTTTTTAACAATGTGATAGTACTCAAGAGACTAACCAGAGGGACCAGAGGGAGAGTTTAATAGTCTGGGGCACACAGTCCATGTTTGGGAGATGCACATTCCATCCCTGGCAGCAGAGGGTCTCCCCCAGCCCCCAGTCCTAGCAGCTCCAGGAGCCACCCCTGAGCACTGAGCTGGGTGTAAGCCCTGAGCACCTCTGTGTGTGCCCCCTAACTAAAACAAACAAATGAAAAAGGTTAAACCTGGAATTAAACTGGATTCCCATTCTGTAGATAGTCTTGGTATTCTGGTCACTATTTCTTTTGATGTACAGAAATTTCTTGAAGTAGCATTTTGTAGTTTTCTTTGTATAAGTCCTTTACCTCCTTCATTAAGCTGATTCCGAGGTACTTGATTTTCTGAGGCATGATTACAAATGGGATGACCTTTTTCATATCACTTTCTTCTCTCTCGTTATTTGTGTATAGGAAAGCCATGGACATATGGGTATTGATTTTATAGCCTGCGACTTTACATGTTTACTGCTTCTAGGAATTTCTTGGTAGAGGCTTTAGGGTTCTCTAAATATAGTATCATGTCATCTGCAAATGATGAGAGTTTTTTTTCTTCCTTTCTGATTTGGATACCCTTAATGTTTTTTTTTCTTGACTAACTGCTATGGCAAGTACTTCCAGAACTATATTAAATAGTAGTGGTAAGAGTGGGCATTCTTGTCCTGTCCCTGATCTTACAGGGAAGGATCTTAGTTTTTCTCCATTGAGTATAAAGCTTGTCGTGGGTTTATGGTAGATGGCTTTGAGTATATTGAAAAAGTTTCTTCAATTTCCATTTTGCTGAGACAAAGACAGTCTACACAATGGGAAAGGTTATTCACACAATGCCCCTCTATAGAAGGGGTTCATATCAAGGATATAAAAGGCACTGGTTGAACTCCACAAGAAGAAAACATCCAACCCCATCAGAAAATGGGGCAATGAAATGAACAGAAGAAGAAATCCTTTTTCTTCTTCCTCAAAGAAGAAATCTGAATGGCCAAAAGACACATGAAAAAATGCTCTTTGTCACTAATCATCAGAGAGATGCAGATGCCTACTGGTTCAGCCTTTCAGGAAAACAATAAGGACACTTCTCAAAAACTAGAAATCAGTTCCCACTTGACACAGCAATAACATTTCTGGGAATATAGCCCAGAGATGCAAAAAGGTACAGTAGAAATGACATAGGCACTTGTATGTCTATTGCAGCACTATTTACAAGAGCTAGAATCTAGAAACAACCCTAGTGCCTGAGAACAGACCACTGCTTAAAGAAACCTTGGTATATCTACACAAAGGAATATTATGTAGCTGTAGAAAAAAAATGAAGTCATGAAATTTGCATAGAAGTAGATCAACATGGAGAGTATCATGCTAAGTGAAATGAGTCTGATAGAGAGGGACAGACATAAAAGGACTGCATTCCTTTGTGGGCTACAAAGTAACATAATAGGAGACTAACACCAAAGGATAGTTAAGTAAGGGTCAGGAGACTAACACTAAAGGATAGTAAAGGTCAGGAGCACTGCCCCAAGGCTTGATAGCCAATCTCATGCTCTAGGTGAAAAGGTAGCTGGGTTGGAGAGAGGAGCACTAAATAAATAATGGTTGGAGGGATCGCTGGGGATAGTAGATGCATGTTGAAAGTAGATTATGGACCAAACATGATGGCTGCTTGTTACATGTATTGCAAACCATAACAACACCCAAAAGGACAGAGAGAGTAAGAGGGATTGTGTCTGCCACAGAGGCAGGAGGTGGGAAGGGGTTGGGTTGGGGGTGGGGGGAGGGATACTGGGAACATTGGGGGTTGGGAATGGGCACCAGTGGAGGGATGGGTGCTTGAACATTGTTTGACTGAAATGCAATCATGAAAGTCTGTAAGTCTGTAAATGTACCTCACGATGATTCATTAAAATAAAAAAAATTAAAATAAATAAATAATTAATTAATTTTTTTTTTAAAAAGCAGATAAGAGAAGTTTAGAAGTGCATGTGTTTGCAAGGCCCAAAATGAATCTAAACAAGGGAATGAGCAGACTGTGACTAGAGGGGGATATTGGAGCAGATTATATAGGAGCTTGTTAAGGAGTTTGAACATTATATAGGTAGTGAGAAGTCATTTGAAAGTATTAAGTATAAAACAACCCACATTTTCTGTTTTAATATAAAAATGAAAATAGAAATAAAAACAAAATGTTAAGTAAATAAATAAGTACAAAAGAAGTAAACTGGATTCCCCCAATATTCCACTTTACATGCACTGAGGAGAAATAAAAACATACAGACACAAATATAATTGCAAAAGTGGCAGAGGAAAGTCCATCAGCCAGTGATAAATAAAATGTAACCTGGCCGTACAATGCCACCTACACAGGAATGTCAGTCGACAATAAAAGGGAATGATGCTGCTCCAAGGCTGAGCCTGTCATGGGGTGACAGTAGGGCAAGTTGTATGGTTCATGCCACTATAAGGGACCCTCCTGAACAGGCCTGACTACTAGCAAAGTGGCTGAGGGAAGGCCACAGGCCAAGGGCAGAGAGAGAACTGGAGAGAGACTGGTAATTGAAGGTGTTTCCTTCAGCGGGGGGATGACAAGGTTTTAAAGTGAAACTGTGGGGTTCAAGAGACAGCTCAGCAGGCTACAGAGCTGGCTTTTCACACAGGAGGCCCAGGCGGTATTCCTGGCAGCTCTGAGCCCCCAAGTGCTGCCAAATATACATCCTGGAGCAGTCTGAGTGTTGGTGGGTGTGGCCACAGGACCAAAAGAAATTAAACTTTGGTAATGGCTACACAATCCTGTGAGTCTATTCAAAAATTAAATTTTACACTTTAATTGGTGAATTAGAGCCCAATAAAGCTATTCTTAAAATGAAGGGCATGTATGTATGTACATGAAAGTGCTAGCAGTGAGGGCCGGAGGGAAGGGATATGGCTCAGTGGCAGAGCACAGGCTTCTAAGTGTGAGGTCCTAGGTTCAACCCCTCGGATCACATATGCACACACACAAAATAAACATGTTAAAGAATTATAAATCTAAGAAGTAGAGTTGGAGTGATAGCACAGCGGTAGGGCATTTGCCTTGGACCCTTCTGAGCACAGAGCTAGAGTAAACCCTGAGCATCATTGGGCAGCTGCCTTCCCTTTCCCTGGCCCAGCCATCTGGAGCTGACCTCATACTGGACCTTTTCCACCAATGCTCAAGTCAAATCAACAACCACGGAACATCTGTCCCTTTGACTAACACACTGCTACATTCTTCCTTGGAGGTTAGTGACCTGGGCACTTGTTCGTGCCCATTTTGAGAGTTGGCATTATTTCCCTTGAAATATAGAGGGGCCACATAATTTTCTTTCATATATTAAGCCTTGTACCCATTTTGGTTTCTGAGCACATGTGATACACAGTCTGAGGTAACACATTTACTGAGTCACAAAGTGTTTGCAGATTACACAAAGCTTTCAAAATTTGTGTTTTCTCACATCCTATAATTTCAAAGTTGCTAACCTGGTTATGTGGTGCTAATGAGAGGCTCTAATTGGAAGTTTCAGATTTCTTGATTTTACAAAAAAATAGTGGGGTGGGGTGGGCAGAGACAGTACAGTGGGTAGGGGGCTTGCCTTGCATGCGGCTGACCTCAGTTTGATCCCCAGCATCCCATATGGTCTCCTGAGCATCACCAGGAGTGATCCTTGAGTACAGAGTCAGGAGTAACTCCTGAGCACTGTTGGGTGTGGCCCGAAGAAAACAAATAATCAAATTAAAAACTTCAGTAAGGGCTGGAGAGATAGCTGAAAGACCTGTAGTATTTGCTTTGCTTGTAGCAGCTCCAGGTTTAGTCCCCGGCACCCCATGGTATCCAGAGCACCACACCAGGAGTAAAAACCGAGCACCAGAGGAATGTGCCAAAAAACACCCTAAGACAGTACACATTAATCTATTTGGTGTTAAGTAAAATCACAGAGTTTATTTTCTATGCATCCTTTACTGCTACCTGTCTAATAAAGTTTCAAGTTCTCTTTCAAACAGATGGGTCACTATAAAAGATCCATAATTCTCTCTAGGAATCTTTACCGGTTTCCTGAGAATGGGAAACGGCAAGGGTGTGGCCACCCAGCTGAACTACTGGGTCCTGGTCTAAGCTCACAAGGGCTCATGCAGGGTTCTCCCAGGAGCTGTCTAGGGCTGGTTCACTTGGATGATCAACACACTGGACTACTGCAGCAATACTCGGCCAACTGGTCTGCACGGGCCAATGTTAGGGCTCATGCCATGTGGTGAATGAAGCATGAGGAACTGGGACTTATAAATGAGTCCCTGTGCATGCAAGGCCTGTAACCCATGACCACAGAGCTATCTCCCCAGCTCAGGACTAGCCGTCTTTCAAGTGTCTAACCACATTATTAGACAATGTGGTTCCTTTGTCTTTTGTACCCTACGTGGCAATGCTCAGTGGTTACTTCGGACTCTGCACTCAGGAATCACTCCTGGTAGTGCTTGGGGACTATATGGGCTGTCGGGGATCAAACATGGGTTGGCCATGTCACAAGACAAGCTCCCTCCCCACTGTACTATCGCTCCAGTCCCTGAAGAGTGTGTGGTTCTAAACCTGATTCATGTCGCAGAATGAGATTTATATGAACTGTTAATTTAACATGGGCTAAGGGGAAAATAAAGGCTCAGTGAGCAAAGTGTCTTGCCTTAGGAAAGTGTCTTGGCACAGATGAGCCTCAGCACGAAGTCTGTGGTCAGATGAGC